>NC_090654.1:166787267-167087267 GCF_040937935.1 Hyperolius riggenbachi | reverse complement strand
TTAAAGGATACCCGAAGTGACATGTGCCATGATGAGATAGACATGTGTATGTACAGTGCCTAGCACACAAATAACTATGTGGTGTTCCTTGTTTTCTTTCTCTGTCTGAAAGAGTTAAATATCAGGTATGTAAGTGGCTGTCTCAGTCTCGACTCAGACAGGAAGTGACTACAGTGTGACCTTTACTGATAAGAAATTTCCCTTTTTATCTCTTTCTTGCTCTCAGAAGCCATTTTTCTGCTAGGAAAGTGTTTTATAGTTGGAATTTCTTATCTGTGAGGGTCACACTGTAGTCACTTCCTGTCTGAGTCAGGACTGAGTCAGCCACTTACATACCTGATATTTAACTCTTTCAGGCAAAGAAAGAAAAAAAAGGAACAGCATAGTTATATGTGGGCTTAGCACTGCACATACACATGTCTATCTCATAATGTCACATGTCACTTCGGGTATCCTTTAACTATTTGCCATTCCTGGACGTGAAACTCACGTCCAGGAAGCCATGTGCGCTCCTGCGCGTCCAAGAGGCCGATCGCGCGCGTGCACGCGCGCTCCCGGCCGGCGGTTTGTTAGCCAGTGAATCAGTGAATCGGGCAACGGTGCCCGATCACTGATTCCTCTCCCCCGCAGAAAAAGCGACAGCTTCTCTCGGAAGCTACGCTTTTTCTGCTTCCTATGTCGCTCTAAGCGTACGTGGTACGCTTAGAGTGACGTCACTGTAAACAACTCATGGCTGCCATCTTGTGGCCAAAAAGTAAACTACATCTAAATGTTAAATAAAAATAAAAATACACATATATTTACAAAAAAAATACAATTTCAATCCCACCCTCCCAAAAATACCCACATAAAATGTTTAATTAAAAAAAAACAAAAACATTACAATAAAAAAAAAAAAAAACACAAATATTTACCTAAGGGTCTAAACTTTTTAAATATCTATGTAAAGATGAAATATTTCTTTTTTTTTTTTATTATAAGCTTGTAAATAGTGATGAATGCAAAACGGAAAAAATGCACTTTTATTTCCAAATAAAATATTGTCGCCATACATTGTGATAGGGACATAATTTAAATGGTGTAATAACCAGGAGAAATGGGCATATACAATACGTGGGTTTTAATTATGGAGGCATGTATTATTTTAAAACTATAATTGCCGAAAAGTGAGAAATAATGATTTGTTTCCGTTTTCTTCTTATTCTTCCTTTTAAAATGCATTTACAGTAAAGTGGCTCTTAGTAAAATGTACCCCCCAAAGAAAGCCTAATTGGTGGCGGAAAAAACAAGATATAGATCAGTTCATTGTGATAAGTAGTAATAAAGTTATAGGCTAATGAATGGGAGGTGAACATTGTTCGGATGCATGAAGCGAAAAACGACTGAATGCGAACTGGTTAAACAAAATTAGGCAGGTGCATACATTTCAGCACTGTTGTCATTTTATTGATTACAAAACATTTAGAACTAATTATTGGAACTCAAATTGGCTTGGTAAGCTCAGTGACCCCTGACCTACATACACAGGTGAATCTGTTTATGACAAAGAGTATTTAAGGGGGTCTATTTAAGGGGGTCAATTGTAAGTTTCCCTCCTCTTTTAATTTCCTCTGAAGAGTAGCAACATTTGGGTCTCAAAACAACTCTCAAATGACCTGAAGACACAAATTGTTCACCATCAAGGTTTATGGGAAAGCGGTCAGAGATTTCAGCTGTCTGTTTCCACAGTTAGGCATACATTGAGGAAATGCAAGACCACAGGCTCAGTTCAAGTTAAGGCTCGAAGTAGCAGACCAAGAAAAATCTCAGATAGACGGAAGCGACGAATGGTGAAAACAGTCAGTCAACCCACAGACCAGTGCTCAAAGACCTACAACATCATTTTGCTGCAGATGGAGTCACTGTGCATCGTTCAACCATTCGGCGCACTTTACACAAGGAGATGCTGTATGTGAGAGTGATGCAAAGGAAGCCTTTTCTCCACCCACAGCACAAACAGAGCTGCTTGAGGTATGCTAAAGCACATTTGGACTAGCCAGCTTCATTTTGGAATAAGGTGCTGTGGACTGATGAAACTAAAATTGAGTTATTTGGGCATAACAAGGGGCATTATGCGTGGAGGAAAAAGAACACAGCATTCCAAGAAAAACACCTGCTACCTACAGTAAAATATGGTGGTTGCTCCATCATGCTGTGGGGTTGTGTGCAGGGACTGGGAATCTTGTCAAAGTTGAGAGACACATAGATTCTACTCAGTATCAGCAGATTCTGGAGACCAATGTCAAGGAATCAGTGACAAAGCTGCGCTGGGGCTGGATCTTTCAATAAAACAACGACCCTGGAAACACTGCTCATAATCTACTAAGGCAGTGATGGCTAACCTTGGCACTCCAGCTGTGATAAAAATACAAATCCCATCATGCCTCTGTCTCCCAGAGTTATGCTTAGAGCTGTCAGAGTATTGCAATGCCTCATGGGACTTGTAGTTCCACCACAGCTGGAGTGCCAAGGTTAACCATCACTGTACTAAGGCATTCATGCAGATAAACAAGTACAACGTTCTGGAATGGCCATCTCAGTCCCCAAACCTGAATATAATTGAAAATCTGTAGCGTGAGTTAAAGAGAGCTGTCCATGCTCAGAAGCCATCAAACCTGAATGAACTAGAGAGGTTTTGTAAAGAGAAATGGTCCAAAATATCTACAACCAGAATCCAGACTCTCATTGGAACCTACGGGAAGCATTTAGAGGCTGTAATTTCTGCAAAAGGAGGATCTACTTAAAGGGGAACTTCAGCCTAAACAAACATACTGTCATCAAGTTACATTAGTTATGTTAATTAGAATAGAAAGGTAATATCATCTCTTACCCACCCTGTTTTAAAAGAACAGGCAAATGTTTGTCATGGGGACAGCCATCTTTTTGGTTGAAAGGAGGTGACAAGGAGCATGAGACAGTTCCAACTGTCCTGTGTCCTGATAACCCCTCCCAGCTGCACACGCTAGGCTTCAAATGTCAAATTCAAAATGTAAAGAAAAAAAAAATGCACCAAAACAGCAGAACGAGAACGACAACATCAGAAATCCCATCATGCTTTGCACAGCATCAAGGGAAAAAGGCCCGGGCAGTTTTCTTCTGTGCAAACACCAAGCCTTTTCAATGCTGCTGAGTAGATTTTTAGTCCGGAGGTTCACTTTAATATTGATTTCATTTCTTTTTTGTGGTGCCCAAATGTATGCATAAATGCACCTGCCTAATTTTGTTTAAACAATTATTGCACACTTTCTGTAAATCCAGTAAACGTCATTTTACTTCTCAAATATCACTATGTGTGTCTCCTATATGATATAATTAACTGACATGTTTTATCGTAACAACCAACGATTTATACAGGAAAATCATGACGATTAGCAAGGTTGCCCAAACTTTCGCATTCCACTGTATGTCAAGTTACTGTTACTTTTGAAATTATGGGCTTGTAATTAGTGATGGACGCAAAACTGAAAAAATGCACCTTAATTTCCAAATAAAATATTGTCGCCATACATTGTACTAGGGAAATATTTTAAACGTTGCAGTAACCAGGACAAATGGGCAAATGAAATGGTGTAGGTTTTAATTACAGTAGCATGCATTATTTTAAAACTATAATGGCTGAAAACTGAGAAATAATGAATTTTTTCAATTTTTTTCTTATTTATCTTGTTAAAACGCAGTTAAAATAAAATAATTCTTAGCAAAAAGTACCTCCTTGTTACTAAATAATAAGATAACCTGAAGCTAGGAAAATTGTTAGAAAATAGATTACATAAAGGAGTTATGAAGCACTAAAAAGTTTTCGGTCTTATTCCCTTTGATTGCAGCAATGAAAAAGGTAGTCACTATCAAGATTCATAGAAATTGTTCATACTAAGTTCTATGAAAAAAAAATCCACATTCCTCTAGACTATAGGTATTTCTTATTAATTTAATTGCCCCTATAAAATAAAATGAAGGGTCATTTTCTTATGTGAATGGAGTTAAACGTTAAAGGATATGAAAACTTAAGTTAAAGTATCAATCCCATCCAGGATACCTAAAGCATAACTGTCAAGGTCCTGTTGATCTCAGCACCAGTGATTGGTGCAGGCACTCCCAGGGTGTGGGTTGTAAGTGAGCACGGGTCTTCACCAGCGTACCCCACAAAGGATGATGGGCCATCACCGCTAGTGGGCGATTGACTACTTTGCTGCCTGATTCCCACCAGGTCATGAACCCTAGGGCTGCTCCACCAGGGTTGAGAAGAACAGGAGGAGTGAACCTTGCAATAAGGGAACAACTGGAGGGACAGTCCGGACCGATGTGACAGGACAGGAGTAACGGATTGGCCTGACAGATGAGAGGAGTGACTAAAAGCTGGACTGACAGGTGACTGGAGTTAGAGGACTGGCTGAAGGCAGGGCTGATAGGTCACAGGACTGAGTGACAACTAGACTGACAGGCTGGACTGACAGGGCAGGCTGAATGACAGGACTGACCGATGATGACAGGACTGGCTGATGGTGGGACTGAAAGGTGACAGGACTGAATGATGACTGGACTGACAGAACAGGACTGACTGGATGGGACTGAACTGACTGGACATGACAGAACTGACCAGACTGACTGGACAGGACTGATTGAACAGGACTAAACTAACAGGACTGACTGGACAGGAGTGAATTGACAAAACTGACTGGACAGGACTGTACTGACCGCACTGACTGGACAGGACTGAAGCGACAGGACTGTGTGATGAGTGTCACAGATGGCGTAGGACACGCCACAGCTACTCTGACTGAACAGCACTGAGCAGTGATTGGCCAGGATTTAAATACCCTGGGTTTTCGCTCCAGTGCAGTAGTGCAGTAGTCCCACCCCCTGCTGCCGCTACAATTGTGTGAGAGAGGCCCACGAGTTCCTTAGAGCTCCACTGCAGCTGGAGGAAGTCTCCTGGGATGGCATTCTGAGAGACCAGCACTGGACCCGGGACTGGTGAGTATAACAATAACTTTTAATAGTAATCTAAACTCCCAAATAAACTCTGCACAGTCATTCTCGTTTTGGACCACTAGTAGATATAACCTGACAAGTGGTCAGTAGAAATCTACTCTCGAAAATCCACTAAGGCTTGAATTGCTACATGTGTTAAGCACAGCACTTTACTGATTTTTCACCTGCACACTTGCAAACACCTTTTATGTATATGCCCTGACAAAGCCCCTTTGAAATGAAAAGATGCAGGGATTAGTGGTGGTTTTTTTTTCCAGTGCTCTGGAGGTTTCATTATAGAGTGGATTCCATTGACACTTGACAGGATTTATCTTCGAGTTGTCCTTAATGCAGCCAACTATAGTCAAACCATATCCCTCCCCTGCTGTATATGTTTATAATGTATCACTGTAGTGTCTGTTTGGGATTTTAGAGTGTTATGTTATGTTTTAGGTATCCTGGATGGGATTTGTACTTTATATGTTTCTGATATTCCAAACTTACAAACATAAGGTCACTTATGTTTTGCCCCTCCAAAGAGAAGTCAAAAAGTCCATGATGATACTCCCCAGAGGTCTGATGGTGCCCATACACGGTACAATAATAACGTTCTATTTTCCCGTTTATTCGACTGAAACGATCGAATATAATGAAAGTCAATAAGGATCATTTTTTCGATCAAGAAAAATTAACCATTATCCCGTTTTTTCAATAAAAATCTGATCGGACATGTTGGAAAAATCTTTATATTCGATCTAATGGAATAATCGAACAAAATTATCTAATTGAAAAAAATGAAAAAATTGTTCCATGAATGGGCACCATAAGGAGGTTATTAGCCCAGATGACAAAGCCACAAAAGTCTGTTGAAGCAGTCACAGTCTTTATTTTATATGTACCATACTTAGATAAAAAATAAATCTTCACATTTATTCATGAAACAAAATAAATAGAAACCACAGTACTTTCCATTGAATGCGTTATCTTTTTATCAGAGGAAGTATAACCGTATATGAGTACAGCGAATATGCTCATTCTAAAATGAAAGGTTAAATACGTATCTCTAGATACAGATTGTATTAGGTATAAACAAGAAATTGAGTCGTATGACAATGTGATCTTTTCAGAGACCGAACTCCTTGCCTCAGGCTCCTTTTCTACACGGTAATGAAGCATTTCACAGAACAATGAATGATCTAGATTGTCACCTCACCCAACCACGTTTAGTTATGATTAGGACACGGCAAGCGGTTTAACCTCATCATCTGGTAAAGATCTTTACTCATTAGTCTACAGTTTCAGCATTCAAATGTGGCCTAGAGCAAGTGGCCTGTGGAGCACAATGTGCTTGCGTGCAACTGATCATAAATATCTCTCACCACTTCAGCTGATAGGGAAATGTAGAGGGAAATGAGCATGTGGTGAATCCCTTTGAGGGATGTATTATGATTGTTTCCATTTATTTATGTTAGTACTAAAATATACTTATTTTTTAAATCAGGAAACATTTTGTAGTGACCAAAAAAAGTAAAAGACACAAAGTTTAGTATGCTTTACGCAATGTACATTGCAAGCATTTTCAAGCAAACAGTGATGGGCTGATGGCTATGTAATGTGTGTAAGTTTTGCTATTTGCATAACACACATTACTTAGATTGCGTGAAGTTTAGGAAACTTTATTCTTGCTGTGTAAGATTATGTTTACTAATTTTTAGTGAATAAACCTCATTGACCCGATGCATGAAACTTTCATGAGTTATAGTGTAGTATCTAACCATACTTTTTTTTCTTGCCTTATCTATATAAGATCTTTTCAGCATCTAGCAATGAAGGACCCACTCAGAAACAGGACCATATACAATTAAAGTGCACCTTAAAGGGAACCTAAACTGAGAAGAATATGGATTTTTCCTTTTTAAATAATGCCAGTTGCCTCACTGTCCTGCTGATCCTGTGTCTCTAATACTTTTAGCCACAGCCCCTCGACAAGCATGCAGATCAGGTGCTCTGACTAAAGTCAGACTGGATTAGCTGCATGCTGGTTTCAGGTGTGTGGTTCAGCTACTAGAGATCAGCAGGATGCCAGGCAACTGGTATTGTTTAAAAGGAAACATCCATATCCCTCTCAGTTTAGGTTCCCTTTAAGGGCCCACTCAAACTAGAAGCACTTTTCTGAGCGCTTCGTGATGGATTAGCCCCTTTTAAAAATCGCTCCCATTCACGTTTATTAAAATCACTGTAAAAATCGCATAAAAATCATCGCAATTTCGCGATTGCATACGTGAAAATTACTGTGATTTCTACCAAAATTTAAATGAAAGAGAATGGGAGCGATTTTTAAAAAGCACTAATCAATCACAAAGCACCCAGAAAAGCGCTTCTAGTGTGAATGGGCCCTAATCGAGTTTTAAAAAAAAAGTTTCATTATTCCACTAGCCCCCTGCAGGCGTCCTGTGCCCAAGCTGGGACAAACCAATCCTCTGGCCCCCCGCAGCCAGCCAGTTTTCGGCTACTGGCCAGTAGGGCTGATCGAAACAGCTGAATTTCAATTTTGCGGAAATTTGGTATACCGCAAGCGAAAACCGAATTCCGTGTTCCGAATTTTCGTGTTCCGAGTGCATTTCTACTGAATTGAATGGTGCCAACTTCCGTGGTCAATTGTGAAGCCCCCTTACATGCTATCATCACCAAATTTGGCATGTATGTTAAGCAGATGAGTAGGAACATGGTGAAAAAAAATGTTGTGAAAAGACCTTATAGTTTTTGAACAAACCGATTTTAAAGTTTCATAGGAAAAATTGTTTTTAAATTGTGTAAAATGACACTTGCTGCAGAACAGGGCATTGCATTCCGAGTTCGGTATACATATTGTATACATTTCATGAAAACAGACAGCATGGGGTCCCCCCTCCCAAGCCTCCTTAAAGGGGAACTGAAGAGAGAGGTATATGGAGGCTGTCATGTTTATTTCCTTTTAATCAATACCAGTTACCTGGCGGCCCTGCTGGTCTATTTCTCTGCAGTAGTATCTGATTAAAACCAGAAACAAGCATGCAGCTAGTCTTGTCAAATCAGACTTATAAGTCTGAACCACTGAAACACCTGAACTGCTGAATGCTTGTTCAGGGGCTATGGCTAATAGTATTAGAGGCAGAGGATCAGCAGGGCTGCCAGGAAACTGGTATTGTCTAAAAGGAAATAAACATGACAGCCTCCATATACCTCTCTCTTCAGTTCCCCTTTAACCCCTTGTCCCCCATGCAGGCTGGGATAGCCAGAATGCGGAGCCCCGGCCGACTAGGGCTTCGCACCCTGAGCTATACCAGCCCGCATGGCCCATGGTATGGAGGGGCTCTGGAGAAGAGGGGTCACCAAGCCTTCCCCTCTCCCCCGAAGCCCTTGTCCAATCCATGAACAAGGGGTTCTTCCCCACCTCCAGTGGCACAGGAGGAGGTGGGGGCCACCAATGTCCTGGGGGGGTTCATGGTGCCATCCAGGGGTCCCCTTTAACAAGCGGATCCCCGGAGGCTGCCCCCTTCCCAGGAGAAATGAGTATAGGGGTACACAGTACCCCTTACCCATTTCAGCAGAGAGTTAAAAAATAAAACACGACACTGAAAAAAGTCTAGTTTAGACTCACCGGTAATGATGTTTCTACCCATCTCAGTGTACGCTGGAAGAAAGGAGAGACTCCAGGCTCCTCCTCCTGTGGAAACACGAAAACAAAAAGCTTAAAAGCCCCCCGCCCTCCTAATCCCTCAGTATCTAGATGAGAATCCGGCCACCAAGAACTAACCCGTTACCCAGAACTATCTAGAATTATATTCACCCATAGAGTGCATAGAGGGAAAACAGCAGCAGAGAGGGAGGGATGAGGTACCGCGTACACTGAGATGGGTAGAAACATCATTACCGGTGAGTCTAAACTAGACTTTCTCTATCCATCTCAGTGTACGCTGGAAGAAATCCTGTTGTCATATCCTGTCCTGACAACACGTCTATCCTATAATGCTTAATGAAGGTTGTCGGTGTCGACCAGGTAGCTGCTTGACAAATTTGCTCTAAAGACGCTCCTGCCTTTTCCGCCCAAGATGTCGATATTGATCTCGAAGAATGGGCTGTTAAGTTATCTGGAGGTACCTGTCCTTTTAACTTGTAGGCTTCCTCTATTACTCTTTTAATCCATCTAGCTAACGTTGATTTTGACGCCTGTAGCCCCTTATTCGGTCCTGTGTAGTTTATGAACAAATGACTCGATTTTCTGAATTCCTTTGTTCTCTCTAAGTAATGCAATATTACTCTCCGTACATCTAATTTATTATACTGTCTTTCCTTATCATTCTTTGGATCTTGGCAAAAAGAAGGTAAAGTTATCTTCTGAGATCTGTGGAACTCTGTGACTACCTTTGGCAGGTAATTTGGATCTGGAGTAAGCACGATTTTATCTGGGAAGACCAGCAAAAAAGGCTCCTTCACTGATAGTGCATGTAAATCTCCTACTCTCTTGGCTGAAGTAACTGCAGCCAAAAACAATGCCTTCAAAGATAATCTTCCCAGGTCTAACTTTTTCAAGGGCTCATATGGAGGATTCATAAGCATCTGGAGGACCCTCTGGTCCCATTGAGGCGATATTTTAGCTTTCACTGGTCTAGACCTCTCTACTGCTGTAAAAAAACCTTTAATCAGTCTGACTTTTGCCAGTGGCCTATCTAAAAATAAGGATAAAGCCGTGCACTGCACCCTCAAGGTACTAACCGCCAGCCCCATTTCAACTCCTTTCTGGAAAAATTCCAGAATATCCGGGATGGTATTTGAATGCCTATTAGTGTTAGTACACCAAACTAAATATGCTTTCCACATCTTTGAATAAATTTTTCTGGTCACAGGCTTCCTTCTTTTCAACAAAGTCTGCACAACCCCCTGTGATAGTCCCTTTGACCTCAGTAGGTCTTCCTCAGAAACCACGCTGTGTAGTTGTACATGTCTGGATCTGGGTGCCGAACTGGCCCCTGGAGTAACAGATCTGGTCTTGGTGGCAGAGTCCAGAACAGGCCTCCTGCCTCTGCCCACAGCTGAGCGAACCAGGCCCTCTTTGGCCACCATGGGGCGATCAGTATCATGTCCGCCCCTTCCCTCCTCCATTTTCCTAGAACCCTTGGAATGAGCCTTGTTGGGGGGAAGGCATACACTACTTTGTATGGCCACGGCTGTGCCAGGGCGTCCACTGCCACCTCCTGACTGTTTCTGTAAAGGGACATGAACTTTATTAACTTCCTGTTCTTTGGTGAGGCGAATAGGTCTATCTCTGGACTTTCCCACCTGTTTGCTACTATCTCGAATACTTCCTGGTTGAGACTCCATTCTGCTGGATTGACGTCGAATCTGCTCAGGTAATCTGCTTCCAGATTTTGACTGCCCTTTAGATGAGTGGCTGATATGGAGGATATTCTTTGCTCGGCCCATTCTAGAATCTCTTGGCTCCTCCTTATAAGGCTGGGAACTCTTGTTCCCCCCTGCTTTGCCAGATATGCGACTGTCGTGACGTTGTCTGATAAGACCAGAACATCCTTGCCCTGAATTTGATCCTGGAACCCTTCCAACGCTAGGCCTACCGCTTTCAGCTCCCTTGCATTGGATGACAGAGTCTGGTCCTGTACCTCCCAACAGCCCTGAATGTGAAGCCTTCCGCACACTGCCCCCCATCCTCTGCTGCTTGCGTCGGTGGTGATCGTTACCAGGTCCCGGGGCACCCAGTGCCTCCCCTTCTCCAGATTGCTGTCGTCCAGCCACCAATCTAGAGACTGTCTCACTTCTACTGGTAATTCCACTTTGTTGTCTAGTGATTCCTGCGATCTGTTCCAATTGAGTAACAGAAAGTTCTGTAGAGGCCTGCTGTGGAATTGCGCCCATGTAACTGCCGGCATGGCTGAAGTCATCAGGCCGACCACTCTCATAACCTGCCTTATCGAGGATACAGGCTGAATCTGCAATGCATGAGTTGCCTCCTGCAACGTTTGTTTTTTGTGCTGGGGAAGAAATATCTTGCCTTCCACTGAGTCTATAAGGTAGCCCAGGAATACCACCCTCTGTGATGGTTGCAAGTTCGATTTTTGCCAATTGATGATCCAACCTAGGTTTGTGAACGTTTGTATAACTATCTGTTTGTGATGCTCTAGACTTTCTTCCGATTGTGCATGTATAAGGATGTCGTCCAAATATGGTATAATTGAGATTCCCTTCAATCTTAGTGGTTTCATTACTTCTGAAACCACCTTTGTAAATATCCTGGGAGCCGAGGCGATCCCAAAAGGCAGGGCTACGAACTGAAAATGCAGCGTTTGGGTTTCTAGCTTCACCGCAAACCTTAAATACCTTTGATGCCCTTCCCAAATCGGCACATGCAGGTAGGCATCCTGCAGGTCCAGATTTACAAAAAAATCCCCTTTGTTCAGGAGCTGGCGTACAGAATAAATACTTTCCATACGAAACCTTTTGTACTTTAAATATGGATTCAGTTTCTTTAGGTTCAAAATGAAACGAAAGTTTCCTGTCTGCTTCCTTATCAAAAAAATATGAGAATAGAAACCTCTGTTTCTCTCCTTCCTGGGAACTGGTTTTATTACCTTCATGGCTAGTAGGGACGAGATCATTGCTCTCATCCCTATTGCCTTTTCCGGGTCTTTTGGGAGAGGGTTGAGGAAAAACCTGTCTGGAGGAAGAACTGAAAATTCTAGGCGGTAACCCTCCCGCACTAGCTTCAAAACAAAAATGTCTGGGTTTATCCTTTCCCACTGACGGTGAAAAAACCTCAACCTGCCCCCTACCTCTAAGTCATTTTGACTCCTTGGGGACGTCCGGCTTCCCAAGAACGTAGCCTCCCCTTCCTCTACCCTTTGGGAACCACTTCCTTTGAAATGCAGCGTTCCTGTCCTGCTCCTTTCCTGTTTTTTTTCTGAAGAAAAGGCCTTTTGAGAGGTATTGTCTTCTTCTTATTGGGGAATTGTTTTCCCCTCTCTGCCGATCTTTTTAACACATTATCTAATTCGGCCCCAAATAGTAGACCTCCTTCAAAAGGAAGGGCACATAGATTGTTTTTAGAAGAGAGGTCGCCCTCCCACGCCTTTAGCCAGACTGCTCTACGGGCTGAGTTTAACAGGGCAGTAGTGCGGGCTGTGACTCTGATGGATTCTGCTGCTGCGTCAGCCAGGAATCCTATGGCCTTAATAATGACCGGGATGGAGGCAGAGTATGCCGCCAGCGGTTCTCCCGCCACAATCTTATCCACTAAATTTTCTACCCAAATTTTTAAATTGCGGCAAACACAGGTAGCCGAGAGGTTAGCCTTGAACCCAAACGCTGCCGCCTCCCAAGCCCTTTTAATAAGGAGCTCAATCTTTTTATCCATAGGGTCCCTAAGGGACCCTGCATACTCAAAGGATAGATCAGATTGTTTTGAGCATTTTGCTAGTGAGGCATCCAGTCTTGGGCATTTCATCCATCTGTCCAGTTCCTCCTCCTTAAAAGGAAATTTTCTTTTAGCAGATTTTGGAATAAAAAGCCTTCTCTCAGGTTCTTTCCACTGAGTCTCCATAATATCTTTGAGTGACTGGTGGATTGGAAAGGTTCTACTTTGCCTCTGTACTAGACCACTGTAAATCTTATCTTGCACCGAAGACTGTATCATCTCCTCCTTAATATCTTCGGTGGAGTATATTGCTTTTAATAGCTCCTGCGTTTCTTCCGGCAAAAAAAAGAACTTGGGATCCTTTTGTTTTATACTGTCTGACTCAAAATAAGAATGAACTCCTTCCTCTGATCCCTCTATATGTTCCTCCTCTTCCTCTTCCTCCTCAAATATATTAGTCGGGAGCGAAGCAGACCGGTCCTGCTTGCCCGAGGGGCCTGGCTCAGATACCCCTGCTGCCCCCAGCGCTGCAGTTGCTGACTGACCCCCTCTGAGTTCTACTAGGGCTTCCCTAATCTCCTGCTTCATGGAGTCCATAAATTGCCTCACTAGACTCATTGACTCCGAGGCAAAAATGGCGTCAGCACACTTTAAACAGATTAACTTTGGCCAGGCTGGATCTAAGGTAGCACAGCAATTCTGGCATCTTTTCTCTCCCTCCATCTTTAGGGAAAAAACTGAAGAAAAGGGAAAGCCTTTACTTTAAACCCCCACTTTCCCTATGCAAGTCAAACATTTACATATACATATACATATACAGGCAACAGCAGTATACCTTACCATTCTGCTGCTTGCCTGAGAAGAGCCCGCTGCCGTGCCTGTCTCACGCGTGGCCTGCGTCTCCTCCGACTCCATCTCCCTCGTGGAGCCGACGGAAGCACCGCTTTTTACTCTCTCTGCGGTCACTTCCTGAACAGCTGGGGAGCGTCTTCCAAATAAGGGCAACGCTTCCTTTGCCGCTTGCTTCCGCCCCACAGCGTGAAGAGGACGTTGCCTTCGTGCGCGCGCGTGACCAGCTCCGCCTCCTCGCTCAGAGCCGCACGGACCTCCGCCTCCTCTCGGCCGCCTAGTTCACGCCCGGGGGGAAGATCATGCAGGCGACCCACATCACCACTGGAGCCCGCCTGCTGCCAAGAGTATAGCCGACTACCGCAGGTAGGATGGTCACCCAATGCCTGATCACAGGCCAGCGAGGGATCTCATCCGTCCAAAACCGCCTGCCTAGCCAGCTATAGCCTTTATCGAATAATCTGGAGGTACGATCCTTTATATTGTGAAGGATCAAAAACACAGTCCTTTTTCAGGGTAATCCACCTTACCCACCGACACTTATTTATAGCTTTAGAAAAGGACTATATAAACTGATGCAATCTCAAAAACGGCAAAAATATCTTGAAAAATATTTATTAACACATATAGAAAAATATCAAAAGCACATGATTCTTCAGTATCACAATGATTGGTCTTGGGAATACATGAAAAAGATTTTAATTTGACAAGTGGTTGCAGCTTGGCAGGTATTGAACTTCAAGGCAACGACACATGTTCGTTTCGGGCTTTTATGTAAAATTGTATGTGCCCTTCATCAGGCCGTAATACCAAATTCTGTGTAGCTCAACCAGAGGGGGGACCAATCAGGCAACAAAGGCCAATTGCTGGGGGGTGTCTGAGCTCACCAGACACACAACATCTTCCCAACGGCTGGATACAAGCGCTGTAAGGTGGGCACCTTACAGCGCTTGTATCCAGCCGTTGGGAAGATGTTGTGTGTCTGGTGAGCTCAGACACCCCCCAGCAATTGGCCTTTGTTGCCTGATTGGTCCCCCCTCTGGTTGAGCTACACAGAATTTGGTATTACGGCCTGATGAAGGGCACATACAATTTTACATAAAAGCCCGAAACGAACATGTGTCGTTGCCTTGAAGTTCAATACCTGCCAAGCTGCAACCACTTGTCAAATTAAAATCTTTTTCATGTATTCCCAAGACCAATCATTGTGATACTGAAGAATCATGTGCTTTTGATATTTTTCTATATGTGTTAATAAATATTTTTCAAGATATTTTTGCCGTTTTTGAGATTGCATCAGTTTATATAGTCCTTAGCCAGCTATAGCAGCAGCTTCTTGCTCACGTGTTCCCGGTAGGCCGGAAACACTAGATACTGAGGGATTAGGAGGGCGGGGGGCTTTTAAGCTTTTTGTTTTCGTGTTTCCACAGGAGGAGGAGCCTGGAGTCTCTCCTTTCTTCCAGCGTACACTGAGATGGATAGAGAAATGTCCTTTATTGTTCTAGATTAACCAGGGATACTTACCTTGCAATAGTCCCACGCCAGTATCCTCAGAAGTGATCCCATGCCAGTATCCTCTTAGGAGGTCCCACGCACCCACCGATCCTGCCGCACTCCCGGGCTGAATGACTGTAGACAGCCTTTGCTATCTGTATTGCATAAGCTAGAAACACGAAAAAAAAATTTGAAACAAGAATTTCCGGCAAACAGTGCCACAAACAAAATGGCTGCTGGGGAATCCCTGTTCCCAGAGCCGGGACAAGGTCCTCTGGCACCCAAGGCTGAGACACCAAAGTGCACCCCTCCATCCCCCCCACCCCAGCCGTCACACACTGATTTCTATTAGACTAAGAGGTACCCCAGTTCCCCCAACTCCCCCAACACCTTAATCTCTAGTTATCTGGCTTGCAGTCAGTGCCATGCATCCCTTTTTATTATTTCTCTCTGCTTCCAACACAATAGGGGAATGAAATGTGAGTGAGTTGTGCGCCCCTCCTATGCTGCGCCCTGAGTCTGGAGCCTCTCTGGCCTCTGCCTCGGCCCAGCCCTGCCTGTTCCCCAGAAGCCACCTCAGAGTGTCAGAATGAGTGTTATTTCACATGAATGGGTGGGTCCAGGGGACCAGGGCACCTACTGCTCTGGTCACCTGGACCCACCATCTATGTGAAAAATGCTTGTTTCACCACTCTAGTGTGGCCTCCAGCAATTGGGGATTTCCCAGCGGCCATTTTGTTTGCATCACTGTTTGCCGAAATGTCTTGTTTCTAAGGCAAAATTTTCGTGTTCCCAGCCTCTGCAGACTGTGACCATTCAGTGGCGGGAGTTCGTCGGTGTGGGAGGGTGGGAGGGTGATGGGATGTCCTAGAGGATACTGGCGTGGGACCACTCCTGAGGATACTGGCGTGGGATTATCGCAAGGTAAGTATCCCCGGTTAATCTAGAACAATAAAGAACCTTTTTTTCGTTGTCGTGTTTTTATTTCTGTTTTCATAGTGTGGAAATAGGTAAAGGGTACTGTGTATCCCTATACTCATTTCTCCTGGGGAGGTCGCAGGCCTCTGGGGATCCGCTTGTTAAAGGGGACCCCCGGATGGCACCATGAAACCCCCCCCCCTGGGACGTTGGCGGCCCCCACTTCCTCCTGGGACACCGGAGGTGGGGAAGAGCCCCTTGTCTATGGATTGGACAAGGGTTCCGGGGAAGAGAGGAAGGCTTGGCCCAGAGCCCCCCCCCCCCCCATACCATGGACCAGCTATAGCTCAGGGTGCGAAGCCCCCTCGTGGCCGGGACTCCACATTCTGACTATCCCAGCCTGCATGGGGACAAGGGGTTAAGGAGGCTCAAGAGGGGGGACCCCACGCTGTCTGTTTTCATGAAATGTATATAATATGTATTCAGAATTCGGAAAGCAAGGCCCTGTTCTGCAGCAAGTGTCATTTTACACAGTTTAACCATTTGAGGACTGTAGTGTTAACCCCCCTAAAGACCAGGCCATTTTCAGTTAAATAGGCCACTGCAGCTTTAAGGCCAAGCTGCAGGGCCGCACAACACAGCACACAAGTGATTTCCCCCCCCCCCCCTTTCTCCCCACCAAAAAAGCTCTCTGTTGGTGGGGTCTGATCGCCCCCCAGGTTTTTTTTTGCAAATATGTATTCTTATTTTTATTAAATTTACGTATTTGTTTTTTTAATTCTCCCTCCCACCCATCCGCTGCCAGCCAATGACGGCGATCGGCTGTCATAGGCTTCAGCCTATGAGAGCCGATCGCTCTCTGGTGCCCCAGGGGGGCAGCCGTGTCACATGGCTGTCCCCAGTACTGTCCCCAGTACAGCGCTGCAGATCGCAGCGCTGTACAAAATAATTAGACGGCGGATCGCCGTCTAACAGTCTTTTGAGCGGCAATCGCCGCTCGGAGACTGAAGGCGGGTCGGAGCTCCACCTTCCGAGCAGGAGATGCGCGTGCAGCCTGTGCGCGATCTCCTGCTAGCCCCATAGACAGCCGTTCATGCCAATCGGTGTGGAGCGGTCCTGGGGCTGCCGCACTGCTCACGCCAATTGGCGTGGAGCAGTCGGCAAGTAGTTAAAAAGCATTTTTCATATGAAACTTTAAAATCAATTTTTTTTAAAAACTATAAGATCTTTTCACAATTTTTTTTACCATGTTCCTACTCATCTGCTTAACATACATTCCAAATTTGGTGTTGATAGCATGTACAGCAGCTTCACAATTAACCACGGAATTTAGCACTATTGACTTCAATGTAAAAGCGAATTCGGTACTCGGAATTGCCGAATTTTCAAGTTTCGAGTGCTTACTCGGAACTGCCAAATTCCAATGGCAAACTCGACATTCGGAATCCGAAAGCCCAGCCCTGCTGGCCAGTATGCCTGCACAAGCATAGGACAGGCAACGGTGATGGGAGTGCGTTCAAGGTACATGCGTGGCCAGGGCCGCGCAGGTGTACTGAATGAAACTGGCTGGTTGCGGGGGACCAGAGGATCAATTTGTCCTGGCACAGGACGTCTGCAGGGGGCTAGTAGAAGCCCCAGGTAAGTGAAACTTTAAAAAAAAACTTTTAGGTTTAGGTTCATTTTAACTTTTTCTCCTTAGTTTTCTTCTAGGTGATATTTTCAAAAATGCCTTTTAAACCATCAGCAAGCAAGAGAATACTTAAAATTATTTTGAGAGTTCTTTTTCACCTACTTTTTTGGTACTTTGCCAGTTGCAAAGTGCTGAAAAGTCATTTTAAATAGAATATGAAAATTATCTCATAGGAGAAAACTCAGGCGAAAAGAATTGCATATGGGCCACAGGACCATATGCAATTTACTTTTGCAAAACTGTGCAATATTTGTAAAACTGTGCAATGGTCATGCTGTCTAATCAGCACCTAGATATGCCACACCGTGAGGTGGGATGGATTATCTTGGCAAAGAAGCAGTGCTCACTAACACAGATTTAGACAGATTTGTGAAAACTATTTGAGAGTAATGGATCTTTTTGTGTATGTAGAACGTGTTTTAGATCCTTCAGTCCAACTCTTAAAAAATGGGGGCAAAACCGAAAGGGTTTATAATTTTGCTCAGTGTATGTGTTGGTCCTTATGATCTACCTCTCAGAACATTCCTTGTAATGTGACATCATGTGAGAGTGGGATTGGCAGGAATCAGCACCAGAATAGGGAGTTAAAGCTTTGTAGAACTTACCTGCTTTGCTTTGCATGTAGAACAGGAAAGTGAGAGCAGTACCAATCTTTTGACTGGGGACACAATGAATGAACTATGAATAACATGTTGGAAGCATTTGGGGGTTACAGTGATGTTCCTTGTTACAGTGGAGAGGAGATGTTGGCCACATTTGTAATGAGAGATTATAATGGGGGTGCTCTAGAAGCTGCTGTGCCAATTAATTACTCAGTTTTGCTCTGTGAGAGGCAAGACCATAAAGGAGGGGGGGGGGGGTTGCCTTATGCTTCAGATCCTCTTTGAACATAAGGTCCCTGGCCATATGCCTCACTGAATCCTTTGAATGCCTGGCGGCCCAACTCTCAACTGAGAATAACATCAACATAATGCTCATATATACCGCCCGTCAGGTAATGGCACAGCCTTTCTTAAGGAAATCTCTGAACTCTTATCTTGCCTAACTGTAGAATACCCTAGATCAGGGGTGCCCATTAGGTAGATCGCAATCTACCGATAGATCGCGAAGGGCTTCATGGTAGATCCCGACCCCAATACATTTTCCATTCTGTATATACAATTGTGCTCCTAAAATTGTACATGGGTAGATCATTTTGACTTGCTATTTTTTTAAAGTAGCTCACAAGCCGAAAAAGTGTGGGCACCTCTGTCCTAAATGGATCATCCTGGGAGATTTTAATGCATGGGTGGACGATCACGACTCACACCTAGGAAGTCAACTACTTCTCACCATGAATGAACTGTGTTTCTTTCAGGCTGTCAACTAGTGTTGGGCGAACACCTAGATGTTCGGGTTCGCGAACGTTCGCCGAACATCGCCGCGATGTTCGGGTGTTCGCGCCGAACTCCGAACATAATGGAAGTCAATGGGGACCCGAACTTTCGTGCTTTGTAAAGCTTCCTTACATGCTACATACCCCAAATTTGCAGGGTATGTGCACCTTGGGAGTGGGTACAAGAGGAAAAAAAATATTTGAAAAAGAGCTTATAGTTTTTGAGAAAATTGATTGTAAAGTTTCAAAGGAAAAACTGTCTTTTAAATGTGGAAAATGTCATGTTTCTTTGCTTTTTGTCGCCATGCAGTCATAAATGTAATACAGAGAAGAGGTTCCAGGAAAAGGGACCGGAAACGCTAACCCAGCAGCAGCAGCAGCACACGTGACAGAACAGGAGGAGCCGCAGGAGGAGAAGGCCACGCTTTTTGAGACACAACATCCCAGGCCTTGCATGAGGACAAATAGCGTGCGGATATAGCAATGCTTTTTGCCGCCATGCAGTCATAAATGTAATAAAGATGAGAGGTTCAATAAACAGGGACCGGAAACGCTAACCCATCACAGATGGTAATTGTTCATGTTACTTGGTTGGGGTCCAGGAGTGTTGCGTAGTCGTTTCCAATCCAGGATTGATTCATTTTAATTTGAGTCAGACGGTCTGCATTTTCTGTGGAGAGGCGGATACTGGACTACATGGGCGGCATTGAGTGGGTTTTCTTGGGTGCTCCCCTGTGGCCTGTACGTGAAGCGTCAGGGGAAACACCTCTTCCCTTGCCCCTCCCTCTTTCACCGGATTTCTTCCTCATTTCACTTATCCTTAAAGTACACGCTGACTGGCAGCAGTACAGTGGCAGTACAGAAATGCTATACAGTACCACTATTCCCAGCAGCGACACAGAGCACAATGCTATACAGTGGCGGGTGAGCGGTGTACCACTATTCCCAGCAGCGACACAGAGCACAATGCTATACAGTGGCAGGTGAGCGGTGTACCACTATTCCCAGCAGCGACACAAAGCACAATGCTATACAGTGGCGGGTGAGCGGTGTACTACTATTCCCAGCAGACACAGAGTGGCAGTAAACAGAATGCTATATAGTGTGGCTGAGCGAGGTACACAGAGTGGCAGTAAACAGAATGCTATATAGTGTGGCTGAGCGAGCGGTGTACTACTATTCCCAGCAGACACAGAACAGTAAACAGAATGCTATATAGTGTGGCTGAGCGAGGTACACAGAGTGGCAATAAACAGAATGCTATATAGTGTGGCTGAGCGAGGGGTGTACTACTATTCCCAGCAGACACAGAACAGTAAACAGAATGCTATATAGTGTGGCTGAGCGAGGTACACAGAGTGGCAGTAAACAGAATGCTGAGCGAGCGGTGTACTACTATTCCCAGCAGCGACACAATGACTGGGGGGACCCTGGCTAGCGTGGCTGGAGCGCGAACTACCCTGCCTGCCTACCCAAAGCTAAACCCACAGACAAATGGCGGAAATATGACGTGGTTCGGGTATTTATTTACCCGAACCACGTGACAGTTCGGCCAATCAGAGCGCGTTCGGGTCCGAACCACGTGACCCGTTCGGCCAATCACAGCGCTAGCCGAACGTTCGGGGAACGTTCGGCCATGCGCTCTTAGTTCGTCCATGTGGCCGAACGGTTTGGCCGAACACCATCAGGTGTTCGGCCGAACTCGAACATCACCCGAACAGGGTGATGTTCTGCAGAACCCGAACAGTGGCGAACACTGTTCACCCAACACTACTGTCAACCTCCCCACCCACAACAAAGGGCACACCCTAGATCTTATATTCCACTCTGGACTTTTAATATCACACATGAAAATAAACCTAGTGGTATGGTCAGATAAAACACAGAATATTCTCAACTTCGATGAACTAACAAATCAATGCACAGACTTAGATTCCATGATCCTGAAATACAACTATGCTGTGCCATCTGCTTGACGTCCTTTCTCCAGTAAACATGAGATGTTCTACACCACTTCTCTGTTAACGGTGGTTTGATAGCTCATTAAAAGGCCTAAAGAAAGAAGTGGGCAGACTAGAAAGAAAATGGCGCAAATCTCAGACTTCAGAAGATAAACACACCCTTGTCTCTCACCTGGGAAGCTACCAAAATGATCACCATGAAAAAATCCGCCTACCGACCACAGGAGATTGAAAAGGCCACCAACAGGCCAGCCAAATTATTCCGCACAGCTGATAGCCTCTGTAACCCATCCTGTCAAAATTCTAGCATAAAAGCCTCGAAGGAGCTATGCGAGAAATTTGCTTGTTACTGTTCTGACAATGGGCTTGATTCACAAAAGAGTGCTAACTGTTAGCACGGCCGTTTTCGCGCGAATTTTCGCATTGCGTGCGCTCGCGAATTTTCACACTAAATGATAACGTTTTCATGCGCAAATGCGAATTTTACCGCAAAATCGATATCGTTTTCGCGCGAAAATTTGCATTTGCGCGCGAAACCATTATCGTTTAGTGCGAAAATTCACGATCGCGCGCAATGCGAAAATTCGGGCAAAAACGGCCGTGCTAACAGTTACCACTTTTTTGTGAATCAAGCCCAATGTGTCCTCTACACTTCTCTCAGTCCATAGCACCTACGACTAATTTAACGCCCGTAAATAGCTGCAACAACAACAACCGAAAACACCCTGGACTGGCTTCAAAGGCATTAGTAAAGAATAGATCTCAGACATCCTCCGTCACCTCCGCCAGACAACCTGCGACCTGGACCCTGGACCAATTAAGCACATGCTGAAATGCCCTGACCTGTATGGACCAGCATTTCACAAAATTGTCAATTTCTCTCTGCAAGCATGGAGGTTTCCTACCTCTCTAAAAGAAGGAATCATCAAGCGCCTTCTTAAAAAAACATCTATGGATCCAGACTCAATGAGCAGCTACAAACCTGCCACCAACCTCCCCTTCTTAGGTAAAGTTATTGAAAAGGCTGTCTACCTGCAACTAGAAGCCAGGCTCTCAGCAAACAACATCCTGGACCCTCTTCAATCTTCAAGAACACAGCTGTGAAACAGCCTGTCACGGACGGTTGTGGGGCCGCAGACGCGTCCTGGAACCGCCCGTGAAGAAAAAGCGATCGCACTCGAGTCTCTGCATCGATTGCGCTTCAGATCAATAGAATCTGGATTGATTGTGTAGGAGCATCTGTCTTTTCTCAGCAGAGAGAAGACATCAGCTTAACTGCAGGATGGCTCTTTTGATATGCTAATGAGCAGGAATAAAACCTTGAGTTCTGGAAGCTAATCTCCACAGGGGGGCCATAGAAAGCCAGCCGAAGCGACTCCGACCAGGCCAAATATGAATGCATGTGGGGTATGGTTTCTTGACGATTATATGGCAACCATACCTCGCACAGCTATCGTCTTGTTCGGTAAAATCTGGCCATCGTGCTGATATGAAACTCATTGTGATAGTCCGTCCGGTTATTGAGGTATGACCCTTCTCAAGAACTGGACCCGCTGCCCTAGCCATGTCTGATGTCATATTAATCTGTATTTTCTGACAAGTATGAATCTGTTATCCCCCTAAATATAACGTATATCGTTCATGAGTTACGGCATTTTATAAGTTTAGCCCTAAAATCTCTCAGAGGGAATGAACTGTCATTGGTGGGTGACTCAGAGGGGGCCGGCTTGCCACACCCCAAACCAGCTTCATCAAAAGTGTTTGCAAGGGACCACTCCCTCAGTCCTCCACATTCCATCTGTACAGAGCTGTCTGGTGCTAGCCAGAGGACACATGGCTAGCGGCCATCTTGATCGGCCATCTTGTCTGAGCTGAAACAAAGGACATCTTCCATTTTGCTTGGATTTTAAACTTTGCTGAACTGAACAAAAGGAACTCTCCAAGTTTTCCCAGGACGGACATATTTCCACAAACCCTAAGTATTTTCTCCTTTTTATTTCATACTGGCTATTACTGTTTTAATAATTGTTGATTTTAATCATTGTCTGTATATATATTAATTATTTATATTGCTTTCAATAAACCGACGCTATCGTCAGTTGTTGTTCTAGCTACCCTATTATTCAGCATACACAGAAACGGATCCCAGGTCTCTGAAGAGACGCTACTATTGTTTGTTGTTGGCTAGACAGAATACAGCGTGTTTGAACCGTTTTTATTTGTAGATCTAGGCTCAGACAGTCAGCGGGCTCCTCTGTCCCATGGTAACAGAGGTGGTGGCAGTTATACCCTGAACTAGTGTGTAAGTTGTAATTACCGTACCTCACAGGCTTCCTTCTGGTTTGTCTGTGGCCAATTCCCAACGGTTCCTGCGCATGACTGCGATCAGAGTTCGCACGATCCGTGCGCTGGCACCGTTTGGAAGGCCATTTGCGGTCTGACCACTAGGGCTCCTGTGACACAGCCCTCATCCAAGTTTGCTCATGGCAAGGGAAAGAGGGGAATGCTCCATCCTAATCCTGTCGGATCTCTGCAGCCTTTGATACAGTTGACCATGAAATCTTGCTCAACAGACTGCAGGAGTACTGTGTGGCATCAGTGGCTCAGTCCTCCAGTGGTTCAGATCATTCTTGACTGACAGAACACAGAGTATCCCTAGGACCTGTCATGTCCAACCCTGCACCTCTAAAATTAGGAGTGCCACAAGGATCAAATCCATCTCCTCTGCTATTTGCAATCTACATGCTGCCACTTGGTACTATTATCCAACAACATGGCCTGACGAACCACTGCTATGCCGATGATACACAGCTATACCTGTCCTTCAAACCTGTTGGAACAGACCCTACTCAAAAAATAAATCATTGCTTAGCTGAGCTACAGGCGTGGATGAATGACAACTGGTTGAAACTGAATGCTGACAAACCTGAGGTCCTTGTTGTCCAAAGCCAGTGCTTGGCATCAAAACAGCTTTATACTAAATCAACACCAATCAGGATTGGGAATTCAGACATAAACAGCTCTAACCTTGTGTGAAGCCTTGGTGTGCTAATCGATGGTAATTGAGCTTCTGAAGTCAAATCTCGGCTATATTCAAATTTTCCTATTTTCATCTGAAGAACATTGCAAAAATTAATCACCTCATTCCCCCTGAGGATCTTGCATCCCTAGTTCAATCTTTCATCACATTACAGCTGGACTACTGCAGTGCCCTCTATGCAGGCAGTACAGGTCCTCCCAAACAAGGACCTGTACTGCCTGCAATTAGTACAGAATGCTGCTGCCAGATTGCTAACAAACCAGCCTCGCCACTGTCACATTACACCTATCCTTCGCTCACTACATTGGCTACCTGTAAAATGGAGAATGCTCTTCAAGATTGGACTATTGACATTCAAATCCCTACACAATTTGGGCCCTGGATACATGAAGGACTTGCTGCAACTGCATCACACCTCTCACAACCTCAGATCAGCAGGATCCATAAACCTGGTCACTCCCAGAGTGCACCTCAAATCCTTTGGAGACAGAGCTTTCTGTCATGCTGCCCCTACCCTTTGGAACTCCCTACCACACCCAGTAGACAGCCCCTTCCGTGGAGTTATTCAAATCCAGACTGAAAAGCCACCTGTTTAACCTGGCATTTTCGGACTAGAGTTTTTTCTCTGTGCCACAATTTACCAATCAACCAATTATTGGTCTGAGCCATGCTTATGCGCTTTAAGTCCGGGAGAAAAACGCTTTACAAATGTTATTGTTGTTGTTATGGGGAAGATGTTGCTTGCACTTTTGTTTGGGGGAATCTAATGGTAGTTATTGTCATGAGTTGAAATGTTAGTTAGTCCTGTAATGGGGAAAAATGATGGAGCTATTTAATAAAGGACAACTGTATGGAGAGGAATATGGAGGCTGCCATATTTATTTAATTTTAAACAATGCAAGTTGCCTGGCTATCCTGCTGACAAGATTAGCCACATACTTGTTTCTGGTGTTATTCAAACACTAATGCAGCCAGATTGATCAGAAGCAGGTATTTTTTAAAAGGAAATAAATATGGCAGCCTCCATGTTCTTCTCATTTCATTTGTCCTTTAAAGGACAACTGAAGTGAGAAGAATATGGACGCTGCCATATTTCTTTCTTTTTAAACCTTACCAGTTGGCTGCATTTACTATGAGGATGCATAATCAGGCTACTACTCATAGGAGGAGAATTTGACCACATTTGAAGGGAGGTAATGGTTGTTCTAGTTATGTAGGGAGATGTTGGCTGCATTTAACTGTGGTTTGTGTAATAGAGGGGAATATTGTTTGCGTTTGCTGGGGCATAATGGTGGCTCTTTGTTATGGGGGAGATGCTGAGTGCATCCTTAGAGCCGATGTGTTGGCTGCATTTGTCATAGAGAGTCCTCATAACCTGGCATTAGATGATTTATTGTAGGGGGGAACACAATGATGGTACTTATTATACAAGTTAAATGTTGACTGCACTTATGTGGCTAAGGGACACAAGTGTAATACTTTTTATTGGAGGAAATGTTGGCTTCAATTTGTATAATGGTCTGATAAAATAAAGGGAGCTTTATTTTAATGGGGGTTTAATAATGAAGGCGAAAGGTGAACCCCATACTGTAGAGCAGCAAATCTCATTTGAAAACAATGCAGAAAGTGCTGATGATGACATAAGGGCATGCATTTCAAGATGACTTAGGCAACCACAGGAAGCATGGCCAGTAGTTGAGCATGTAGCCCTCTCCAGCTCCCAGTCATCTCAGTAGCAGAAAGCAGACAGAAAAGTGCTTCAGAGCAGAAAAACAACACCAGCTCTGTCAAGCCAATGATTCCCGCTGGTGAGAAAGTCACCATAAATTTCCTATATCCACAATAATCTCATTTGATCTTCCAAGATGATGCAGACCTACAGTATGAGAACTAAGGGAGGAAGTAAGATGTTGTTGCAAGAATCCATCTGACACCGCAAGGAACATCAATGCTTTGGGCAAAAGTAATCAGATGAAGCAGTTTCTGCTTATGATGCTCATGGGTAGGTTTCTACATTAGAGGCAGAAGATGAAAAAGACAGACTTTGGCTGCCATCACAAGGTCATGTGGACAGCAGTAGTGATGATCATTTGCAGGTATCACAGCAGGTGGAGCAGCAGCAAACTAGGCCATGGAGAAGAAAGCCTGGTAGACAACCAAGGCAACAGACTAAGGTAGCAATAAACATGCAACAGCACCCTTTCACACTGCAAAGCCACAGCAGAATTCCTATGCCCGTGCCATGCATGGCTATAAGGATTCCGGAATTGCGACACAAGCGATTCAGACTGCAAGCTATTGTCTGAATAAGCAGCATTTCCCTGTCCGGCTGCCTATTTGGACTTAGTGGAAATGGGCCCTAAGGCATGGAGTCTCTACTCCTCCTAATTCGCAAGTACATTCATCCTATTACAAATAAGCTGCAGTGGAGAATGTAACATTTGTGAAACATCTACATCAGGTTGTCTATACCTATTATTCCTTAGATAGCCAACAGTTAGGAAAGCCTGAGAATCCGATCAGCTAACTGTCAAGTTATCTGGCTTCTGTGCTCACCTCTAGCCTGGGCTTAAAGAGGAACTGTATTATTAATAACATAATGAATTAAAATACTTAATTTTGCAATATTTATTTAGAAATAAGTTAGTCAGTGTTTGCACGTTGTAAAAACTCCCTTATTTACTTTATGAAATTTATTACAGGTGGCGACATCTTTAGTTCTGCAGGGGATCGCTGCAGAATTTTTGTTTACTGAGAGTTCTGTGCACAGAGGGACATACTGCTTTCTTGGCAGTTAGAAAAATATGTTATTTCCCACAAAACAGCCAGGTTCACAGATGCCAAACCACACTATAGGAAGGGTTTCACCAGAATATCAGCCATACAGATGTCCCTGATGATCTATTTGAGAAAACTTAGAGATTTCTCATGGGTAAGGGGGTATCGGCTAATGATTAGGTTAAAGTTCCTCTTTAATGTCTCCCAGTCCCCTGTCATGCCAATAAGCCATCACCCAGGTCATATAAAAGAGGAAGTCTCTTACTCCCAGCCTACCTCACATTTTAAATTGAAATACCAGACTGTCCCAGTTGTATATGGTTTCTCTTGCACTCGTGCAAACTTTTAACCTCTGACAAAAATGATAGGAATGCATCACTCTCTATTAGAGGCTTGTGTGGGTCTAATTTTTCAGACCGGCACCCGACCTGCACCCACAGGCTGCTACCCGCAACCTAATTAGAATCAAAACGAGTACCTGAACCCGACCCACAATTCGGGTAACCCCAGGGTACCCGACCCGATGCAGGTCTCTACCCTCTATCATGTCCTCAGTGAAGCAAAATTACCAAAAACAAAGTTGTACTGTACAGTATATATTATTTTAATTTCTAATTAAGAAAAGAATACCAAAAAATACAATATTTGTCTGTGCCTAAAAAGTCACTATAAATAAGAAGTGGATTAAAGTAGCTGTGTACATTTGCGTAATATGTTGGCGCTTTATAAGTACAATAAATAAATAAAATACATTTAGGGATATTTTCAAAGCTTTGGAACCCTGATAACAGTTTAAACTCTCCGATTCTGCCTTTCCAATTTATTACAATGCATTCAGTGGAAGTTAAAAGAAAGAAAAAAAAATAAAAATCAGTAGACACCTGACCAGCTGTCAATCTGACTGCGGCAACTACTAGCTTTGCTTGGATATGTTGCTAAAGCACCACACTGACCTGAAAAAGAACGGTGTTTTCTGATATTCAATCAATATTTTCAACAAAATATCAAGCAGATGTCTCCTAGTTTTAATCAATTCCATTAGATATGGTGCTTTTATCAAAACTATAATCTAAGCGTGTGTGATGGTATTTTCCCAAAATCCACACCACCTCCTATATGTTTAGCTTACTCTACTATTCCTAAAGAGGGTGAAATAAGTTCTGGCTTTCCTTATTAAAAAACCATCATAATTTGATACTATTTAGTATGGATGAACCCTGTAAGTTTACCTTTATATAAAAGTATAGAAATGTTCTCTTAAGATGATAGCTTAGTACAGAACAGTTTTCCAGTACATTAAAACAGCCTATTCTTCTTACTGGCCATGTCATATCAGACACTGAAACTTGTAATGACTAATGCCCTAGTCCTAGCTTGCCGAGTCCATACCACTGCATACCATTTTTCTCTTCTTCAATACAGTATAATTTTACAGTTTACCCACTGAGCTTTTTCTCTGACAACAGGCATAATGACAGGATGTGTGGTGTATGAACACCTTGTATTTTTCATTGAAATTACAGTAATAAACACAGGATGTATACATGAGACAGACTCACTTAATAAGTAATAATACTTGTATTATTCATACGGTGGATTTCTATTTGGCTAATTTGCACACAAATGTAGGGCATTTATCGTGCAGGATCAGTGATAAGGATCTGCACAGAAAGTCTCTCCTTCTGCCGATTTAAAAAATAGGTTCCTTAAAGCGGTTTAAAACCCTGACATAATAATCAATGAAAACATGTTTACCTACTTTTTTATATGCCATACGGTTATCATATTTGTGCATGAGTATTATTATTCATTTAGAAGTTATAGGTTTCCAAAAGTACAGTTCTTTGCTTTGTTATCTGACTTTGCATTTTATTAATAACTGTTTTTATTCATTGCTGTTTTGCAGGGAGAAAAGCTTTCAGTGTCTCTCTGTCTCCTGCAGCTTCTCTGCAGTCAGAGAATATGTCACATTCCTCACTTGATACATTTAAGTAAACACAATATAACATTATCTGAAGTTCGGATGCGGCAACATTTCACTGCACTGAACTTTCAAGCTCTGTGTGTAACCCTTCGAATGCTGGTCTAGTAAAAAAAAAATCCTGGTTGCATATAATATGCTGTAAATAATGTTTTAGTGCAAAGATGAAATGCAGGGTTATAATCCACTTTAATGAAAATGTTACATTTCTATGTAGACGCATGCGACAATAAAGCTTGCAAGATTCAAAAAAATACTGAGAAGCCCTCATCCATTGGGGATGCTGCATTTTGACACCAGGAAAGTAATTTGTAGAAAACAGGTTTAGAGCTGTCAGAGACCTGCTCATGAGGGGTCCCCTGCCGGAGCCAATTTCAGACAAGTTTGTGCAACATTCCTCCATTTTTAAAGAATGAAAAGGGAGGGGGCGGTCAGTGAGCTATAGGCAATTTCACAGAGACCACAAATTAATTATAAAAATGCTGAGGAAAGGAGAGGTAATGATGTGGAAAAGTGACTGGGAACAAGAAGAGAAATGGTGCAGCATAAAAGCTGTTCCAGAAAGAGCAGTGAGTTTCTGGGTGAATATTAAGAGCAGAGGTACAGTATATCTTGGAAACATCTTATATTTATGGCCTGTTCAACCTATCTACAAGAAATACATGGCTATAAGATAAGCAAATTCCACTGACATGCTATTACAGGGGGAAAAAAATCAAGGGCTGCACAGATATTTTGCAGGTGCTAATCAGCTGCTGGTCGATTAACCATTAGTCCTCAGTAGAGATGGCCCGAACGGTTCACCGGTGAACTTGTTCACGCCAACAGGTTCGCGTCGAAACGTGAACATTTACAGAGTTCGACCCGCCTCCTATACTACATCATTGGGCTAAACTTTGACCCTCTACATCACAGTCAGCAGACACATGGCAGCCAATCAGGCTGCACATCCTCCTGGACCCCTTCCTCCTGGACCCCCGCCCCCCTCCCCACCTTGTATAAGGCAGCAGCGTCGGCCCTTTTCTCACTCCATCTGCTGCCTGCTTTAGTAAGAGAAGGGAGAGGTTGCTGGAGAGATAGGGAAAGCGATAGTTAGATCTGGTTAGCTTGCTCCTTGCTGATATTTGTTGCTGAAAAGCACCACAACAAACACTCTTTTGAGAGCTAATGTTCTTGTGATGTGTTTTTGTGTGTGTGTGTGTGTGCAGGGCCGGGCCGAGGCATAGGCTGGAGAGGCTCCAGCCTCAGGGCGCAGTGTAAGAGGGGGCGCAGAATTCATTTAGCTGTCATTCCTAATTGTGTTTGAAGCAGAAAGAAATAAGAAAAGGGGATACATGGCAGTGACTGCAAGCCAGATAACTAGATATTAAGGTGTTGGGGAGGTTGTGGACCCTGTGGCCCTCTTAGTCTAATAGCAATCAGTGTGTGATGGCTGGATTGGGAGGGATGGAGGGGAGCACTTTGCTGTCTCAGCCTTGGGTGCTGGAGGACCTTGTCCCACCTCTGCCTGGGATGATGGCACTTTGGTGATGGCTGTGTGTGTGTGTGTGTGTGTGTGTGTGTGTGTGTGTGTGTGTGTGTGTGTGGCCCTTGCTAATTGCTATACTGTGCCAGGCCCAGCACATTCAGTGCATACCTTTCACTGCATCTGTGTGACAGCACACTGTTTTATATACCAGTCAGTGCATACCTTTTCACTGCACATTGTATTATACCACCAGTCACTGCATACCTTTCACTGCATCTGTGTGACAGCACACTGTTTTATATACCAGTCAGTGCATACCTTTTCACTGCACCTGTGTGACTGCACATTGTATACCACCAGTCACTGCATACATTTGTAATACCAGTCACTGCATACCGGTTCACTGCACCTGTGTGACCGCACGCTCTTTTATATACCAGTCCATGCATAACTGTGTAACCGCACATTGTTGTACCAGCAGCCACTGCAACCTGTTCACTGCACATTGTTGTACCAACAGTCACTGCAACCTTTTCACTGCACCTGTGTAACCGCACATTGCATTAGTCAAGTCAGTGGTGCATACCTTTCACTTCAACCCCCCCAATATGGACAAAACAAGAGGCAGAGCCAGAGGCAGGCCACCTGGCAGGTCTGTTCCAGGTCGTGCTGTTATGATTTCGTGCGGCCCTCGACCAAAGTACAGTGTTCAGAACAAGGCACGTGCCATCAACCCATAATATTGTCAGGACGTAGTTGACTATTTAACACAGAACACCTCATCTTCCTCAGCTTCCGCATGGAAGCGTGACATATCTTCCTCCTCCTGCTCTGATTCTGGCACCCCACTTAACACTCCGCTGGCAGCCATCACCAAAGTGCCATCATCCCAGGCAGAGGTGGGACAAGGTCCTCCAGCACCCAAGGCTGAGACACCAAAGTGCGCCCCTCCATCCCTGCCACCTCAGCCGTCACACACTGATTGCTATTAGACTAAGAGGTGCCACAGAGCCCACAACCTCCCCAACACCTTAATATCTAGTTATCTGGCTTGCAGTCACTGCTATGTATCCCCTTTTCTTATTTCTTTGTGCTTCAAACACAATTAGGAATGACAGCTGAATGAATTGTGCGCCCCCTCCTACACTGCGCCCTGAGGCTGGAGCCTCTCCAGCCTATGCCTCGGCCCGGCCCTGATCCCAGGACTCACCAGTGTGGAAATTTTTTTGTGTGTCTGCCTCAAATGAGAGCAATGCCATCTGTACTCTCTGCCACCAAAAATTTAGCCATGGAAAGACCAAGACCCACGTAGGGACAACTACCTTACAAAGGCACATGATTACAAAGCACAAACTGCAATGGAATGAACACCTGAGGAAAAGCAGCACACAAAAGCAAAGCCGCACACCGCAGTGTAAGATAATATCACGCAATTTTTTCTCAAAAAAGGCGATACCCAAACTGTACCGTGCAAGTGGTGTCATTTCTGGCACACTGCATTGGGTCAAGGGTCCATCTGACCATATATGCCTCGTCTGCAAAGCACGCTCAGGTCTGCCCGAAGACTAAGTCGGTCCCCACACAGCATCTCTGCCTGCAGGCCGCTTGACTGCCTTCTCCGCCACCACCAACAGGGTCGAGGACTCCAGGTGGATTCCTGAACTTTTAAGGCCGCTGCTAGCAGCGGCCACTATAATAATTTTTCTGGAGCGTGTACATGCCTGCCTAATTTTTCTGGCTGCACTGCAGCTGCAACAACAAAACAAAAGGCATATACATGTGTCAATTCCCCTTCGTGATCGTTACCTTGCCGCAGTGAAGGGGCTTGCGTATCACAGTTAAGCAATGACCGCCGGCTATATGAGTGTCATGGGGGGGGCATACCCAAGATAATAAGGTCATTGCTTCATTGTGGACAGACCAAATTCGATCAGCTGGACAGTCACTGTTGTTCTGTCATTGAGCTACCTCAGCCCGGCGACCATATTGGCTTGAAAACCGCTATCGCCTGCACTCTCGCCATGGTGAGCGGTGGCGGCTAGAGGGGGGCTCCTGTCACTACCTAAACGGGGGTCCCTGTCACTAACTACCTAAATGGGGGTCCCTGTCACTCACTACCTAAACGGGGGTCCCTGTGACTCACTACCTAAATGGGGGTCCTTGTCACTCACTACCTAAACGGGGGTCCCTGTCACTCACTACCTAAATGGGGATCCCTGTCACTCACTACCTAAATGGGAGTCCCTGTCACTTCCTAACCTGGTGGTCCCTGTCACTACCTAAATAGGGGTCCCTGTCACTCACTACCTAAATGGGGGTCCCTGTCACTTCCTAACCTGGGGGGCACCTGTCACTTCCTAACCTGGGGGTCCCTGTCACTACCTAACTGGACTTGGGGTCCCTGTCACTTCCTAACCTGGGGGGCACCTGTCACTTCCTAACGTGGGGGTCCCTGTCACTACCTAACTGGACTTGGGGTCCCTGTCACTCACTACCCAAACGGGGGGTCCCTGTCACTTCCTAACCTGGGAGGCGCCTGTCACTACCTAACTGTGGGTTCCCTGTCACTACCTTACTCGGGGTCCCTGTCACTATTTTACTGGGGGGTCCCTGTCACTTCCTAACCTGGGGGTTCCTGACACTACCTAAACTAGGGGGCACCTGTCACTACCTAAACTATCCAGGCCAGCCAGCCCAGCATCACCACCAGCCAACCAGCCCAGAATCACTGACAAAAAGGCCACAGCATCACCACCAGTCAGGCTAGCATTTACTTCAACCAGCCAAGCACAGCCAAGCATCACAGCCAGCCAGGTCACAGCATCACCGCCAGCCAACCCAGCAACAGCATCACCACCAGCCAGCCTGGCAACAGCATTGCCACCAGCCAGCCCGGCCACAGCATCACCACAAGGCCTTTCAGCTCACACGTCATCCCCAATCCAGCCAAAAACAGTATTGCCAGGCACAGCAGCCAGTAGAGGAGAATTCAGAAGCCAGGTGAGAGGTGCCTACCATATTAAGGGTGCATTCTGCCTATTTATGTGAAATGCTGTCTATTTATGTGCCTCATGACTGCTGAATTTGTCTTGTTGGGGGCCTCATGATTTTTTGGGGGCCTCAAGATTGCTAAATGTCTTGTTGGGAGCCTCATGATTTGTTGGGGGCCTCATGATTGCTAAATGTCTTGTTGGGGGCCTCATGATTTGTTGGGGGCCTCATGATTGCTGAATTTGTCTTGTTGGGGGCATCATGATTGCTGAATTTGTCTTGTTGGGGGCCTCATGATTTGTTGGGGGCCTCATGATTTCTGAATTTGTCTTGTTGGGGGGGGTCACATGATTGCTAACTGTGAGACTATGGGAAAAGCTGAATCATCATCATATGAGACAATAGCATTAAACCTACTTTTTTAGCTTTTTAAAACAGAAAACAAAACTGGGAGGTTCTAAAAAAAGAATACATTTTTCAGGAGTAGGATGGATGAAATTGTTTATCGTTTATGTTTATTTTCAACTTGGATTTTCCATAATGTTCATGTATGAGTTAAAACGTTTGTATGTAGATTAAATTGCTGTTGCCACTTTACGATAGATAAGTGACTTTTGGGTTGCAGTTTGGGCACTCGGCCTCCAAAAGGTTCGCCACCACTGTCCTAATCTAATGTCCCACATTGCTAAGTTCATGAAAATTTGTCTCCACCTTTGGCCACACCCACATTCTGGTCCATGGCTACACCCATTTTTCGGCATGGCGCACAACCCTCATGTTTTTTCGGCGCGCCGCACCACTTCCTTCCCGCCTTTTTGCCCCCCTGGAAAATTTTCTGCGGACGCCCATGCAAGATGTTTTAACCACTTGAGGACCGCCCCCAGCCGATGGGCGGCGGCAAAGTCCGGGCCCAAACGACCGCAATACGCCCATCGGCGGGGGCGGGTGTGCGGGAGTGGCTATGCGGCGATCGCGTCATTCGTGACGCGATCAGCCGCCGGGGACTCGCTCCGCCCACCGCTCGTAGTAACCCGCCGGCCGTTCGGAAGCGCCGGCGGGTTACTAGCACCCGGATCGCCACTGCACGTATGTATAATAGGCTTTGTAATGTATACAAAGCCTATTATACTGGCTGCCTCCTGCCCTGGTGGTCCCAGTGTCCGAGGGACCACCAGGGCAGGCTGCAGCCACCCTACTCTGCACCCAAGCACACTGATTTCCCCCCCCCTGCCCCCTGATCACCCACAGCACCCGTCAGACCCCCCCCTGCCCACCCCCCAGACCACTGTTTGCACCCAGTCACCCCCCTAATCACCCATCAATCACTCCCTGTCACTATCTGTCAACGCTATTTTTTTTTATCTCCCCCCTGCCCACTGCCCCCTCCTGATCACCCCCCACCCCTCAGATTCTCCCCAGACCCCCCCCCCCCCCCCCGTGTACTGTATGCATCTATCCCCCCTGCTCACCTGTCAATCACCTGTCAATCACCTGTCAATCACCCGTCAATCACCCGTCAATCACCCCCTGTCACTGCTACCCATCAATCAGCCCCTAACCTGCCCCTTGCGAGCAATCTGATCACCCACCCACACCAATAGATCGCCCGCAGATCCGACATCAGATCACCTCCCAAGCGCAGTGTTTACATCTCTTCTCTCCTCTAAACACCCACTAATTACCCATCAATCACCCATCAATCACCCCCTATCACCACCTGTCACTGTTACCCATCAGATTAGACCCTAATCTGCCCCTTGCGGGCACCCAATCACCCGCCCACACGCTCAGATTGCCCTCAGACCCCCCCTTATCAATTCGCCAGTGCAATATTTACATCTGTTATTCCCTGTAATAACCCACTGATCACCTGTCAATCACCTATCAATCACCCCCTGTCACTGCCACCCATCAATCACCCCCTGTCACTGCCACCCATCAATCAGCCCCTAACCTGCCCCTTGCGGGCAATCTGATCACCCACCCACACCAATAGATCGCCCGCAGATCCGACATCAGATCACCTCCCAAGTGCAGTGTTTACATCTCTTTTCTCCTCTAAACACCCACTAATTACCCATCAATCACCCCCTATCACCACCTGTCACTGTTACCCATCAGATTAGACCCTAATCTGCCCCTTGCGGGCACCCAATCACCCGCCCACACGCTCAGATTGCCCTCAGACCCCCCCCTTATCAATTCGCCAGTGCAATATTTACATCTGTTATTCCCTGTAATAACCCACTGATCACCTGTCAATCACCTATCAATCACCCCCTGTCACTGCCACCCATCAATCACCCCCTGTCACTGCCACCCATCAATCAGCCCCTAACCTGGCCCTTGCGGGCAATCTGATCACCCACCCACATCAATAGATCGCCCGCAGATCCGACATCAGATCACCTCCCAAGTGCAGTGTTTACATCTCTTCTCTCCTCTAAACACCCACTAATTACCCATCAATCACCCCCTATCACCACCTGTCACGGTTACCCATCAGATTAGACCCTAATCTGCCCCTTGCGGGCACCCAATCACCCGCCCACACCTCAGAACGTCCTCAGACCCCAGCCCTGATCACCTCGCTAGTGCATTGCTTGCATCTATTTCCCCCCTCTAATCACACCTTGAGACACCCATCAATCACCTCCTGTCACCCCCTAGCACACCTACCCATCAGATCAGGCCTTAATTTGCCCTGTGTGGGCTCCTGATCACTCGGCCAAACCCTCAGATCCCCCTCAGACCCCCTTCCGATCACCTCCCCAGTGCATTGATTGCATCTATTTTCCCCTCTAACCGCCCCCTGAGACACCCATCAATCACCTCATGTCACCCCCCTAGCACTCCTATCCATCAGATCAGGCCCAAAACATCCTGTCATCTAAGAGGCCACCCTGCTTATGACCGGTTCCACAAAATTTGCCCCCTCATAGACCACCTGTCATCAAAATTTGCAGATGCTTATACCCCTGAACAGTCATTTTGAGAAATTTGGTTTCCAGACTACTCACAGTTTTGGGCCCGTAAAATGCCAGGGCAGTATAAGAACCCCACAAGTGACCCCATTTTAGAAAGAAGACACCCCAAGGTATTCTTTTAGGTGTATGATGAGTTCATAGAAGATTTTATTTTTTGTCAAAAGTTAGCGGAGATTTTTATTGTTTTTTTCACAAAGTGTCATTTTTCACTAACTCGTGACAAAAAATAAAATCTTCTATGAACTCACCATACCCCTAACGGAATACCTTGGGGTGTCTTCTTTCTAAAATGGGGTCACTTGTGGGGTTCCTATACTGCCCTGGCATTTTAGGGGCCCTAAACCGTGAGGAGTAGTCTAGAAAACAAATGCCTCAAAATGACCTGTGAATAGGACGTTGGGCCCCTTAGCGCACCTAGGCTGCAAAAAAGTGTCACACATGTGGTATCGCCATACTCAAGAGAAGTAGTATAATGTGTTTTGTGGTGTATTTTTACACATACCCATGCTGGGTGGGAGAAATCTCTCTGTAAATGGACAATTGTGTGTAAAAAAAATCAAAAATGTGTCATTTACAGAGATATTTCTCCCACCCAGCATGGTTATATGTAAAAATACACCACAAAACACATTATACTACTTCTTCTGAGTACGGCGATACCACATGTGTGACACTTTTTTGCAGCCTAACTGTGCTAAGGGGCCCAAAGTCCAATGAGTACCTTTAGGATTTCACAGGTCATTTTGAGACATTTGGGTTCAAGACTACTCCTCACGGTTTAGGGCCCCTAAAATGCCAGGGCAGTATAGGAACCCCACAAGTGACCCCATTTTAGAAAGAAGACACCCCAAGGTATTCTGTTAGGTGTATGATGAGTTCATAGAAGATTTTATTTTTTGTCACAAGTTAGCGGAAATTGATATGTATTGTTTTTTTTTTCAAAAAGTGTCATTTTCCGCTAACTTGTGACAAAAAAAAAATATTCTATGAACTCACCATACTCCTAACAGAATACCTTGGGGTGTCTTCTTTCTAAAATGGGGTCACTTGTGGGGTTCCTATACTGCCCTGGCATTTTAGGGGCCCTAAACCGTGAGCAGTAGTCTAGAATCCAAATGCCTCAAAATGACCTGTGAATAGGACGTTAGGCCCCTTAGAGCACCTAGGTTGCAAAAAAGTGTCACACATGTGGTATCGCCGTACTCAGAAGAAGTAGTATATTGTGTTTTGGGGTGTATTTTTACACATACCCATGCTAGGTGGGAGAAATCTCTCTGTAAATGGACAATTGTGTGTAAAAAAAAGCAAACAATTGTCATTTACAGAGATATTTCTCCCACCCAGCATGGGTATGTGTAAAAATACACCCCAAAACACATTATACTACTTCTCCTGAGTACGGCGGTACCACATGTGTGGCACTTTTTTGCACCCTAAGTGCGCTAAGAGGCCCAAAGTCCAATGAGTACCTTTAGGATTTCACAGGTCATTTTGCGACATTTGGTTTCAAGACTACTCCTCACGGTTTAGGGCCCCTAAAATGCGAGGGCAGTATAGGAACCCCACAAATGACCCCATTTTAGAAAGAAGACACCCCAAGGTATTCCGTTAAGAGTATGGTGAGTTCATAGAAGATTTTATTTTTTGTCACAAGTTAGCGGAAAATGACACTTTGTGAAAAAAAACAATTAAAATCAATTTCCGCTAACTTGTGACAAAAAAAAAAAAAATCTTCTATGAACTCACCATCCTCCTAACGGAATACCTTGGGGTGTATTCTTTCTAAAATGGGGTAATTTGTGGGGTTCCTATACTGTCCTGGCATTTTAGGGGCCCTAAACCGTGAGGAGTAGTCTTGAAACGAAATTTCTCAAAATGACCTGTGAAATCCTAAAGGTACTCATTGAACTTTGGGCCCCTTAGCGCAGTTAGGGTGCAAAAAAGTGCCACACATGTGGTATCGCCGTACTCAGGAGAAGTAGTATAATGTGTTTAGGGGTGTATTTTTCCACATACCCATGCTGAGTGGGAGAAATATCTCTATAAATAGACAATTGTGTGTAAAAAAAATAAAACAATTGTCATTTACGGAGATATTTCTCCCACCCAGCATGGGTATGTGTAAAAATACACCCCAAAACACATTATACTACTTCTCCTGAGTACGGCAATACCACATGTGTGGCACTTTTTTGCAGCCTAACTGCGCTAAGGGGCCAAAAGTCCAATGAGCATCTTTAGGCTTTACAGGGGTGCTTACAATTAGGCACCCCCCAAAATGCCAGGACAGTGAACACACCCCACAAATGACCCCATTTTGGAAAGTAGACACTTCAAGGTATTCAGAGAGGAGCATAGTGAGTCTGTGGCAGATTTCATTTTTTTTTTGTTGCAAGTTAGAAGAAATGGAAACTTTTTTTTACTTTTTTTTGTCAGAAAGTGTCATTTTCCGCTAACTTGTGACAAAAAATAAAATCTTCTATGAACTCACCATGCCTCTCACTGAATACTTTGGGATGTCTTCTTTCCAAAATGGGGTCATTTGGGGGGTATTTGTACTATCCTGGAATTTTAGCCCCTCATGAAACCTGACAGGTGCGCAGAAAAGTCAGAGATGCTTGAAAATGGGAAAATTCACTTTTGGCACCATAGTTTGTAAACGCTATAACTTTTACCCAATCCAATAAATATACACTGAATGGTTTTTTTTTTTATCAAAGACATGTAGCAGAATAACTTTCGCGCTCAAATGTATAGGAAATTTTACTTTATTTGAAAAATGTCAGCACAGCAAGTTAAAAAAGTCATTTTTTTGCCAAAATTCATGTCTTTTTTGATGAATATAATAAAAACTAAAACTCGCAGCAGCAATCAAATAGCAGCAAAAGAAAGCTGTATTAGTGACAAGAAAAGGAGGTAAAATTCCTTTAGGTGGTAGGTTGTATGACCGAGCAATAAACCGTGAAAGCTGCAGTGGTCTGAATGGAGAAAAAGGCTCTGGTCCTTAAAGAGACTCCGTAACAAAAATTGCATCCTGTTTTTTATCATCCTACAAGTTCCAAAAGCTATTCTAATGTGTTCCTGCTTACAGCAGCACTTTCTACTATAACAGTCTCTGTAATAAATCAATGTATCTTTCCCCTGTCAGACTTGTCGGCCTGTGTCTGGAAGGCTGCCAAGTTCTTCAGTGTTGTGGTTCTGTGATGAATCTCCCCCCTCCAGGCCCCTCTCTGCACACTGCCTGTGTGTTATTTAGATTATGGCAGATTCTCTCTTATCTTTTACAAGCTGGATAAATCGTCCTCTGAGCTGGCTGGGCTTTCACATACTGAGGATTACAGACAAGGGCAAAGCTGTTTGCAAGAAGAAAAGAGCAGCCTGAAACTTCAGTGCATGAGAGCAGAAGGGGGAAAGAAACACACAATGATCTCTTGAGATACAAAAGGAAGGGTGTATACAGCCTGCTTGTGTATGGATGTATTTTCTATGTGTGAACATGCTGTACATCAACCTACTTCCTGTTTTGGTGGCCATTTTGTTTGTTTATAAACAAACTTTTTAAAACTGTTTTTGACTACTTTTAATGCGGTGGGGAGCGGCGAAATTGTGACAGAGAGTAATAGGAGATGTCCCCTAACGCACTGGTATGTTTACTTTTGTGCGATTTTAACAATACAGATTCTCTTTAAGGGGCGAAAAGACTGTGGTCCTCAAGTGGTTAAAGCACTTTAGGCCTCCAATTTAGCATTGCAATGTGATTTCTGCCCTTAAAACGCTGCTGTGCGTCAAATCCTGATTTTTTCCCCGGGACTTTTGGTGTGTATCCCACTCCGCCATACCCCCCTCCAGGTGTTAAACCCCTTGAAACATCTTTTCCATCATTTTTGTGGCCAGCATAAATGTTTGTAATTTGCAAAGTTTGCCTCCTCATTGAAGTCTATTGTTGTTCGCAAAAGTTTGCGCTAATCGAAGTTTTGCGGAAGTTCGCGTTCGAGGTTCGCGAACCTAAAATCGGAAGTTCGAGCCATCTCTAATCCAAACATCATTCAAGTCAAAGGGGACAAAAATTTGGGTACTTTGTTTTGTCCTCCAGAGGGCCACAAAATGGCATGAAAGGCCACGTCCATCTAAAAATAGTGTTGGGCCGAACAGTTCGCCTGGCGAACCTCTCTGGGCCTCTTACTACTTCCGGGTCGCAATGACCCGGAGTAGTACGCCTGCGCTGCCCGGTGGAGCGCGTCCTAGATCGCGCTCCTGTTGCCGGGCACTCTCTGCGCATGAGCGTGACGTCACTCATGACGTCACGCACATGCGCAGAGAGTGCCCGGCAACGGGAGCGCGATCTAGGACGCGCTCCACCGGGCAGCGCAGGCGTACTACTCTGGGTCATTGCGACCCGGAAGTAGTAAGAGGCCCATGGATTTAGAGATGTTCGCCGGCGAACGGTTCGGGAACCGTTCGCCACATCTCTATCTAAAAATAGCGCAGGGAGAAAAATGGTGCACCGTTCTGCCAATAAATGTATCATAAAACGCAACTTACCGTTTTAATGTAGATACATTAAAATGGTAAATAGCGTTTTATAATACATTTATTGTGGAACGGTGCGCCATTAAAAAATGCAGGGGGCTGGCTAGTATAGGTAGCGGGGGTTGGGGGGGGAGAGACAGCGGGACACTGGAGGGAATAGGCATCGGGGAGGTTGTGTGTAATATGCATACATTACCTTGTCCTGGCCGCTGATCGTTCCTTCCCTCCGCTCCTGCACTTCTTTCATTTGTTTGCTTGTAGTCCTGCAGCCAGCCAATCACCGTGCGGGGACTGAAACCACATGGTGATTGGCCGGCTACAGCAAACTAATGGAAGAAGTGCAGGAGCTGAGGAAAGGAGCGATCGGCGGCCCAGGACAAGGTCATGTATGCATATTACACACATCCTCCCCGGATGCCTATTCTCTCCATTGTCCCACTGCCTCTCTCCCCACTGACCCCCTCTGGCCTGTGCAATTTTTAAGATCTATAACGCTATTTAGCGTTTAAGTGTAAGGCACACTGCCTGCGCCATTTTTTAACACTTTTAACGCTAAATAGCTTTATATAATGTAAGTCTATGCGGCGCCGTTTTCGTTCCCCTGGCGCTGTGCACCATTTTTAACTGTCACGTGAAAGTGGAACACTGTAAGATTTAAAAAAAGCTAAAGCAAACCTGAAGCAAGCAAACTGGCTTCAGATTTGTTACCTAAGAACATGCTTTTGTTCCACCACTGTCCCCCATTCAAAATCTGCACCTTTCGGACTCCTTGGCAAGCTTCAGTAGTACATGCATCCTTGAGTAATTCCGAAGAAGCGTCCCTACTGCGCATGTATGAGCCCAAACTCCCAACTTTGCAGTGCACAGGGGCAAACACAGACCCATGCAGGCCGTTCAGCTGCCAATGGGCCCCATGTCCTTTGGGGCTCATGCATCTGCATCACAGTAAGGCCCAGATTATCATCTAGGTTTGTGTATGTGTCGTTACTCAGCCCCATTCAGAAGCTGTGTCTCTCTCTCTCTCTCTCTCTCTCTCTCTCTCTCTCTTTCTACCTGTGCCACTCCTCTCAATTTAGCTGTCTGTCATTATGACTACTGTATATACTTTTTGAAGTGCTGCAGAAGATGTCAGCACTACATAAACACACAGTAGTACTATGGTAGGACGTTAGACTATGACCATGACAAGGATTAGGTTGTAAGCACCACTGAGGACACCCAGTGACATAACTATATACTCTGTAAAGTGCTGCAAAATATGTCAGTGCTATTCAATTATCATGTATGAGACATAATGAATAGGTAGAAAAAATGTACTACATTAATTCAGTGCCTACAGAATGCACCTTAGGTTTACATACTGTACTGTAGTGGTGCTCATCAGAGCTAGGATATCCGAGGTACTCGGATAATCCTAGCTCTTTTTCACTATTCGAGCTCGAATACCAAACTCGAATAGTATTAGCTATCCGGGCTGTGCTATCCGAGCGCACTCGGATAGCAAGCAGCTATCCGGAGATATCCTAGCTATCCGAGCTCGGATAGCATCACAAGCTCGGATAGCGTCACGACAGACGTCACCTCGAGTCCTCACAAGCGAATCAGAGGGCTCCCAGCCCTCTGACTGCAGCCAATCACAGAGGGGGAGCCTGGCCAAGCCCCCCTCTATAAATAGCGGACGCCATCTTGCCTCACTCGTCCTGCTTGCGACTTACTGACTGATAGTACTGAGAGAACTGCTCCAGTGCTTTTTGTCTGTGTGCAAGTGCATTTCCATTGCTCTAAACCTAGCGTTTGTACACTCCAACACTTGATCTTCAACTGTATTGCTTTGTATTGTAGATAGATTGTATTTTAGGCAGTTTAGTTAGTGTGATTAGGGACTAGGGAGGGAGACTGTCACTGGTGCTGCTGCAGGCCTGCAGCCAGCAGCTAGGCCCTGTGCCTGCCCTGCTCTGTGCTCTAGTCTCTACCTTACCTGTGCTCTCACCTGTCCTACTCTACTCCTGTACTACTACTTCTGTGTTAGATAGAATATTGTACTATTTTGTAGTTAGCAAGGCCCAGCTTTACTGCTATACCTGTCCGGCTGTATCTGCCTCTCAGTAATCTAGTCACACCTGTTGTACTATTTAGCTCGATTCTTCTATTGTTTAGTTAGTACTAGTAGTAGTACTGTGTGTACTCACTCACTGTACTCTAGTCTGTGTTTAGGGACCGTCAGTCAGCGTCAGCTAGGGTCTTAGTGTGCGTGCGCACGCACCCTCCAGTTAGTGCTACACCCGTCCTCCTATTGTTTATATATATACTACTTCTATTGTGTCTTAGCTGAATTGTACTGTAGTCTGACACCGTCAGTCAGCGTCAGCTAGGGTCTTTGTGTGCGCAGTGCACATCTGCGCTGTCAGCACCCTCCAGTTAGTCCTACACCCGTCCTCCTATTGTTTATATATATTCTACTTCTATTGTGTCTTAGCTGAATTGTACTGTAGTCTGACACTGTCAGTCAGCGTCAGCTAGGGTCTTTGTGTGCGCAGTGTGCACTCTCTCGTTAGTGCTACACCGATCTCTGCTGTAGAGTACACCTGTCCGTCACCTCACACACCCACCACCACCAGTCCCATCCCATTAAAGTACCCCACTTGTCCCACCCGCCTTTACATACATAAGTTTTTTTTTTCATTTGTATAATATTAAAAATATACAATGTCTGGCACTGGCAGCCGCGGTCTGGGCAGGGGCAGCAAGGGCATCGCCAAGAGAGGAGGTCGTGGGCGTGGCAGCCGCGCCATTACCACCATGCGCAGTTCTGCGTCTGCACCAGTGGCTATTCCGCCATTAGCCACTGGCCGTGGACGCCTTGGCCGCCCAACAGCTGGGAGTCACGCTGCAGAGACACAGCAGCAGCAGCGTGTGGCCCAGATGTTCCTCCCACCGCCAGGTCGTAGCCGTCCTATTGAGGAGAAGGACGCAGACGCTGTGGTGGAACTGATGGTGGATGAGCAGGCCACCATTAGCTCTGGAACAGAGTCCTCCACCCCCGCCACCACTCCTGTTCGCAAGAGCAGCAGCAGCCGCCCAGCACTGCCTGGGGAGCAGGAGGAGGAGTGCAGTTCTCCAGCCCCAGCGGGCGACACCAGCACCCTGTCACTTAGCACCTTCTTATGGACCCCAGGCACAGAGAAGGTATGGAGTGCTGTTGCGGAAGAATTGGCAGAGGAAGGAATGCTCATGGGCACTTTGGGGGATGATCAGACAGTGGTGAATGTCCATCCGTCCATGCATGCAGAAGGGGAGTTTGGGGGATCCCAGCAGGACATGTTTGTGGAGGGGGAGGATGATGATGACATTGTAAAGGACAAAGACTGGTTGCCACCAGGTCCTAGGAGTGGGGATGTCATCAGCTCTGAGGAGGAGGATGCGTCTGCGGGCCTTGCTAGAAGGATCAGCATCGCAGGCATGGGCAGGATCACAAGTGGGCGTGGTATGCAGGCCACACAGCGTGCTGATCAGGAGACGAGTTCTGCCAGTGCCACCACCAGCCGCACCAAGACCCCCCCCCCCACCCCCCAACCACCACAGGGAGACCAGCGGCAGCAGCACCTTCCAGCCGAAGGGGCAACTTTACCTCCCCAATATGGAATTTTTTCACCCTTCCATATTTGGAGTGCAAGTATGCCACCTGCAACCAGTGCCGCAAGCAGCTCAGCAGAGGGAAGGAGCCCTCTGCGTTTGGCACCACCTCTCTGGTCAACCACCTTGCAGGGAAACACTTTCACGAGCATGAGGAGTTTGTGAAGTTGAAGGAAGCTGGCAGCGGCAGACCCGCCACCACTGCAAAGCCGTCGGCAGCAGGAGTGCGTCAGCAACGAACTGCTCCTCCTCCCTCTGCAACTCCTGCCGCCGACACTGAGGCTTGTTCTAGCAGCCAGTCCTCAGTGGCCTCCTCTGCTCCCTCCACTGCTTCCCGTGCCAGCAAAAGACCTCGCCAGACCCTGCTCAGCGACACCTTCCAGGGGGTGGTCAGGGTTCTGCCTCCCAGCAGCCGTCGCGTGCATCAGCTGAACGGCTTACTGGCACGGGCCATGTGCTCTCAACTCCTGCCTTATTCCCTTGTGCAGGAGGGGAGCGACATGCGTGCGCTCCTGATGTGTGCAGCCCCCGATTGGCCAATTCCCAGCCGGCATTATTTTGCACGCACGGCCATCCCTGCACTTCACCGCTCTGTGATGGCCAATGTCGGGAGAGGGCTGGAGCACGCGGTGGGTCAACGGCTCCACGTCACCATGGACTCGTGGAGAAGCCGGTTTGGGACAGGCCGCTATCTGTCCTTCACCGCGCATTGGGTCAGCTTGGTGGAAGGGGGTGAGGAGGGGGGAGCAGCATCGGCCGGCACTGCCAGAGCAGCAGCAGCACCAACAACGCAGTGGGTGGTGCCATCATGCAGGGTCAGCGGAACAGCAGCAGGTTCCTCTGATCCGCTTCCATCCTCCGCCACACCAGCCCAAACCCCCCGCCTCAGCAGCAGCGTGAAGCCCCGCCACTGCCAAGCGCTGCTGGAATTGGTCAGCCTGGGGAAGACCAAAATGACGGCGAACCACGTCCTGGCCAAACTCCGAGAGCAGGAGAGGAATTGGCTGACCCCCAGAGGCCTCAGAGTCGGAGAGGTGGTGTCCGACAATGGGGCAAACCTGCTCGCTGCCATCAGCAGGGGAGACCTGACCCACATCCCCTGCCTGGCGCACGTCTTGAACCTGGTAGTCCAAAAGTTCCTGCGGACCTACCAGGGGATGGACCGACTCCTTGAGGCGGCAAGGAAGGTTGTGCGTCACTTCCAGCACTCGCCTGCAGCCGTGGCGAGCCTGGAAGAGGTGCAGAAGGAGCTGCACCTGCCACAGCACCGGCTCATGCTCGATGTTCCAACTCGCTGGAACTCCACCCTGGCGATGTTGGAGCGTCTGGTTGAACAGAGGCAGGCTGTCAGCCAGTACGTTGCACGAGCAACAGTTGCCTCCCTCCTTGCAACTGGGCGTGCCGCCACCAACCTCCCATCCATCATCTCCACGGAGGACTGGGGGCTCATGCAGCAGGTGTGCTCAGTCCTGGCACCCTTCCCGCAGGCCACCAACATGGTGAGCAGGGACCATGCAATGGTGTGCGAGTGGGTCCCCTTGGTGTGTGTGCTGGACAGGGCCCTGTATGCACTGGTGGAAGAGGGAGCGGCAGCCATGGACCAGCAGGAGCTGCAGGCAGCTTCACTGGCCACCTCTGAGGAGGAGGGCTCGGAGTTGGTGGAGGTCCCTGACCTTGCTGCTGATGAGGGGGAGCAGCAGAGCGCAGCTGGACTGGTGCGGGGGTGGAGAGAGGATGAGATGGAGGAGGCAGAGGAGGACAGCAATGTCGGCTCTGGGGCTGCCGATGATGTGCCAACAGACATGGCCAGACTGTTCCCAATGGCAGCGCACATGCTGAGGTGCCTGCACAAGGACCCAAGGGTGATCCAGATGAAGCAGAGGGAGGACTTCTGGATCTGCATGATGCTGGACCCACGTCTGAAGGGGAAGCTCAGCCAGTTCCTGCCTGCAGGAGGAGACCATGCGCAACAAATGAGGGATTTGCAGCTTTCCCTTGTTGAGCGCTTTCAGGAAGCCTTCCCTGAGCCATCCACCCCCACTGTCCAGCCAGCACAGAGGCAGCAGCAGGTACCTGCATCCACCAGCAGCAAGCGCTCGCGCACCACAGACCTGCTGTCTCTGACCCAAGAGCTCTACATGAGTGTAGAGCTGCCAAGGACTAGAGAGGAGGTGCCTGCAGCAGCATCCTTCTCCAGTCACAGGCAGCGCTTGACCCGCATGGTGGCTGACTACATGGGGTCCTTCAGCGGGCTTGACAGCGTGGCCCCTGTTGATCCCATGGAGTATTGGGTCAAGCACCTGCCGATCTGGAGCGAGCTTGCGCAGTACGCCCTGGAAGTGCTCTCCTGCCCCCCTTCCAGCGTACTGTCAGAGCGTTGCTTCAGTGCAGCGGGTTGAGTCGTCACTGAGAAGCGATCTCGTCTGTCTCACAAGTCTGTGGACAGACTGACGTTTCTCAAAATGAACCAGGCTTGGGTGGAAGGCGAATTCCTGGCCCCTGTTGTCGGCGAGAGGGGTACATGAAGTGACGACTGCCACACACACATACAACTGCTGCTGCTGCTGTAGCTGCTGCTGCTGTTATATTTCATCCTGCTGTCTGTGTGTTTCAACTGCCAGGGAACACATTACAAGGTGCTGCTGCCCAAGCGCCACCAGCTATTACGCTCAAAAATAGCTGCATTATTTAAAAAAAAAAAAAAAAAGAAAGAAATTGTAATTATTTTAGAGGTGTCCGGGTTGAAAACTGTGCTGTCCCAATTGTGTATTGGACACAATGTGGGCTTCACGACCGCTGTCTGGAACCTCATGCTGTTCATTTACGGCCCTGGGACCACCGCTAGGACCCAGGGCCTACTATATCTCGCTGCCTGCCCTCCTGCCTGCTGCCAAATGCCAGTCTGCCACACACACTTATCCTCCTCACGCTGCCTGCTGTTATATTTCCTCCTGCTGTCTGTGTGTTTCCACTGCCAGGGAACACATTACAAGGTGCTGCTGCCCAAGCACCACCAGCTATTACGCTCAAAAATAGCTGCATTATTTTGAAAAAAAAAAAAAAAGAAATTGTAATTATTTTAGAGGTGTCCGGGTTGAAAACTGTGCTGTCCCAATTGTGTATTGGACACAATGTGGGCTTCACGACCGTTGTCTGGAACCTCATGCTGTTCATTTACGGCCCTGGGACCACCGCTAGGACCCAGGGCCTACTTTGTCTCGCTGCCTGCCCTCCTGCCTGCTGCCAAATGCCAGTCTGCCACACACACTTATCCTCCTCACGCTGCATGCTGTTATATTTCCTCCTGCTGTCTGTGTGTTTCCACTGCCCGGGAACACATTACAAGGTGCTGCTGCTCAAGCGCCACCAGCTATTACGCTAAAAAATAGCTGCATTATTTTGAAAAAAAAAGAAATTGTAAATATTTTAGAGGTGTCCGGGTTGAAAACTGTGCTGTCCCAATTGTGTATTGGGCACAATGTGGGCTTCACGACCGCAGTCTGGAACCTCATGCTGTTCATTTACGGCCCTGGGACCACCGCTAGGTACCAGGGCCTATTATGTCAGTCACATCACACTGCCTGAAACACATTACTCCTCCTCCTGTAGGTGCATTGAGCTTCTGCTGTCTGTGTGCTGCTACCACTGCCAGGGAGAACAGAAGAAGAACTATTTTCTAATGCCACCTGCCCATCCACTCTCCTACCGAGTACCGACCGACTATTACCACACACTACAAATAGCTGCAAGCCTTCAACTACTACTTCCTCCTCCTGCTGATGTCTGTGTTTTACCACCGCCAGGGTACACAGAAAAAGGCACTGTGGCTTGCAATGTGCCACTACCTACCTATTATGCCATCAACACAAATATAACTATGGTGTTATTACAATAAAATATTTCCAAAAATGAAGTAAAAAAAATATTACAAAAGAAAGGAAAACCAAGACACATAATATAATGATAGAGAAGAAGAGGAAGAAGAAGAAGAAGATATAGAAGAAGAAGATATAGAAGATGAAGAAGATGAAGAAGAAGAAGATATAGAAGAAGAAGATATAGAAGAAGAAGAAGAAGAAGAAGAAGATATAGAAGAAGATGAAGAAGAAGAAGAAGATATAGAAGAAGATGAAGAAGAAGAAGAAGAAGAAGAAGAAGAAGAAGAAGAAGAAGAAGAAGAAGATATAGAAGAAGAAGAAGAAGAAGAAGATATAGAAGAAGAAAATATAGAAACAGAAGATATAGAAGAAGATATAGAAGAAGAAGATATAGAAGAAGAAGAAGATATAGAAGAAGAAGAAGATATAGAAGAAGAAGAAGATATAGAAGAAGAAGAAGATATAGAAGAAGAAGAAGAAGATATAGAAGAAGAAGAAGATATAAAAGAAGAAGAAGATATAGAAGAAGAAGATATAGAAGAAGAAGAAGAAGAAGAAGAAGAAGAAGAAGAAGATATAGAAGAAGAAGATATAGAAGAAGATATAGAAGAAGATATAGAAGAAGAAGATATAGAAGAAGAAGAAGAAGAAGATATAGAAGAAGAAGATGAAGACGACGTAAATGAAGACTTCCAACAACCATTTTGGACACACCTTCTCATGCAAACACTTTTCATGAAGTTAATTTACTTTTTTTGAGACCTTTTTTATAACTACTACATCACCACATAATCACTTGATGTTTTTCTTCATAAAAAAGGTGGTTTCATGCATCATTGACCTCCTATACAAGTTTTACAAGCTATTTAAGGCCAGCTCGAATATTTTACTCGAATACAGACTCGGATAGTGACGTCGGATATCCGAGGTCGAATCGGATATTCGATTACATCGGATATCCGACTTCGAGTGAATTCGGATAGTTTACTATCCGAATTCGACCAAACTCGAATAGGATAATGAGGTATCCGAGCAACACTGCTGTACTGTACTGCAGAGGCGTATCTAGAGGGGTGCAGGCATGGCTCGTGCCGTGGGCGCCACGACACCATGGGCGCCACGCCTACTCCTGTGCTGCGCTGCCATGCCTGTTCCCATGCTGCGCCCCGATGCCTGATCCAGTGCTGCTCCGCCATGACTGCCCTGGTGCCTCCCCATTACATTAGATTAATTCTGTTATCTGGGGAACATGGCTACTTAACTTATGTATGTAGGGCGCACTTGGCTTAGTGTTAGAAAAGAGGACAGAGAGGGAATAAAAAGAGATATATTCAAAAAATTAACTTCAGCAATATCTCAAGCCAAAAAACACAGGCAACCATAACATATTTCCATGAGAAAGGATGCTCTATTTAGAGGGGAAGGGGGCTCTGATCAGGAAGAGGAGGGGGGTGGAATTTCAGTGTTTGCCATGGGCTCTATATTACCCAGATACGCCCCTGCTGTACTGTATTATGGACAATTAAGAAAGAAAGTTTGTTAAAAACTCTGCTGCAAAATAAAAACAATGGAAAGTCCAAGCTGCTTGATATAAGCCTCTGCTTTAGTCATATACTCTCCACAATACAAGTGTTTTATCTCCCACAGACTCCAGCAAAAACTCCTCAAGTTTCAGTCATATTGCATAAATCTTCTGCACTCAGCCACCAAACCAAATGCACTCACCATATGTTGGGGACTGAACAATATCCCACAGTGCAGAACATTTTTAAATAAATGTTAGTCGAATGAAAAGGTTAGAATTTCAGTAATTCTACTCATATTCTACTGTCTGTCACTCTCTCTACCCTAATTCTCACACGAACCCTTCACTATCTATGCCTATTGCTTAACACTCCCTCCATCTACTCCAAACACTACTACATAGCATCGTAATTCCACCACAGCCATTTTGCTCTGGCTCCTTTAGGCACCAGCTATTTTTCCTTCGGTACCATAGGCTGTAGCTGGTTATTGCTTAATTAAAACTCCCTGGCTGTGCATTTCTGTCTGGAATTATGAGTCAAAACGATACATTTTTTTCAAGAATTTTAGGCCTCAATTCTTAACTCAACAAAATATGCCAGAATAAAAGCCTGGTAGACATTTGGCATATAAATAAAAAAAACTAGAACACACATTTGTTTAATTAATTACATTTATGAATAAACTTTAAAAATGCTGAAACTGTACAAATAAGGCAGGTAGAGAGTAGTCAAAATTCATTTTGAATGACAGAAGTTACAGAGAGAACTGACTCATGGCAGCTGAGTGCACAAACCAGAACAAAAACTTATGTGCACACTGGTTCACTTGTGCCTCTGCCTGCTGCCTCTCTCAGTTCTCTTCTTCACAGTAAAGACTTCACTAGTCACACTGACTGCTTGTGACTCTCCAGTCTCCCCAGCTGCAGCTTAGCCCCTCAGTTACCACTCATTCTCTGCCTGGGCATGAGGATGCAGGAAGCATGCTGCTGATTCCCAGCCTGAAATCCCGAAATTCTGTCTGGCGGGGGGGGGCGGAGTTTGAGTCGGGCTCAGGGCAGACAACCACACGCAGGCAGTAAACAGACGCTGTGCAGTGCCTGTGGCCGACAAGGAGCCAGGAAGGGGTGGCCTAAGAGGCGGGACAGAGCATATCCTCTTTGTCTCTATTGGCCGGGGGGCACAAGAAGACTGCAGGAAGCTAGGAGCCTGAACAGTGAGCCCTGCAGGCTGCAGCACGAAAATGGGGAGATACTGTATATGACACAAGTTGAAGTTAGCGGTAGCGGTGGCGCCGCCCCTCGACGGACATGCCGCTCTATGCAACTGCTTGTAGTGTCTATGCCTTCAGGCGCCCATGGGTAAGTCCACCGCTACCTACTTCATTTTATCCATTTTAAAGAAATATTGTTTTTACCCTGTTGGCGCCTCTGTACTACTATTACAGTTGTTTCCACCCCTGGTGGAGGGGAATTCTTCCTTTTTCCCGATCTACAGAGAGCGACTTCTTAATCCTGAGTGGGGACAGGTCTAATCTCCTCACCTGCCTTCATAGGTAGTGAATCAGGTAGTTTCAGGTAGTGAATCTTCAGAAAGGCTAGGATTCTTTCTGCGGTGCTCAAACCAGGTATGTAGCCCCAAAAAATTACCTTAAAGAGAACCTCCAGACTAAAAATCTACTCAGCAGAACTGAAAAGGCTTGGTGTTTCTTTAACAGTTTCACAGCATCAGAACTTTGTTTTCCTTATAGAAGTCTCATTTTTAGCTGCATTTTTCCTATGTTGTTATTCACGCTGCCTAGCAACTGGGAGGGGTAATCAGGACACAGGACAGTTGGAACTGTGTCTCATGCTCCGTCACCTTCTTTCAACCAAAAAGATGTCTGCCCTTATGAAAACACAAACATTTGCCTGTTTTTTTAAAACAGGGTGGGTAAGAGATTATATCACGTATCTATTTTAATTAACATAACTAATGTAACTTAATGACAGTATCATTGTTTAGGCTCAAATTCCTCTTTAAGTCGGGGAACCACGTGTGGTAGTGCCAACACTTTTTAACACCTCCTGTACATACACCAGTTGTTACAAGTTGGCTAAACTGTGTATCATGGAAACACTGTCACAGTTGGTGCACACATACATGGCTGAATTGAATCCCATTCTCTCAACCAGAAAAAATTACAGGTAAAATCTGGTTGGTTCTTATTGGGAACAAATACACACTCTTTGGTTTCAGTTTCAATACACCAGGCAGGCGCTTTATATTTCCTAGCTGAGCTGAGACTATATTTTACAAGTAAACCCTGAGTAATAGTGATTGTGACAGCAATACTCTTAGATATATGACAGACATCCCTGAACTCCAGTTTAGTAAAACAATGCACATAGTCAGCCTTTGACTAAACAGTTATATATGATTTTTATTCCGTTAGCTGAAACTAGATCAAACAGCAAAATCATTTTACTCAGTCAATCAACTGGGAAGCTTTTATCCTCCCAGTTTCTGATGAATTGCTCTAGATCCAGCCTTGCAGAGAGGCGTTTCACCGTGTTAATCTCACAACAGATGTGACATATGTCTGCAAAAAGCAACGCTCACAATTATTTATTTATGGAGTTTTCTGCTTGACAAGACACTGAAAATATGCTTTCATGCTAAAAACGAAGCCCCTGACAACAAGGAGGAATTCTAAGAATGTGGTTGGATAACCTGGGCTCAGTGTTGCCAGCCATCATAAAAAAAGATATTGGGCTAAGATGTAAAGTGGACTTATAGCCAAGAATAAAACCCTCTTCTCATCATCAGCATCCTGCATGGATAATGTTCTGCTGTAACAGTACTGTAGGACTTTCCATTTCAAAAGAAACCACTGCTTAGGTCTTCTGTGCTCTGAGTACTGGTCATGTATTCAAAAGCTGGCTTGATTAGGTATCTATTTAGGCCCAACGTACGCCTAAAAGCTTTATAGTATTGCTGGCTAAAAGCTCTATTGGTATGTGGGGTTCACAGAAAAACAGTTTCTTTGATAGTTGTTCCTTAAAGTCTGATTATAAAGGTAACCTGAAGTGAGAGGGATATGAAGGCTGTCATCTTTATTTCCTTTTAAACAATACCAGTTGCTTGACAGTCCAGCTAATCCTTACAGCATCGGTAGTGTCTGAATCACACACAGCATGAACAAGCATCTTTCTCAGAAATGCCTGATCTACATATGCTTGTTTAGGTCTCTGACTAAAAGTATTAGAGGCAGAGCATCAGCAGGACTTCCAGGCAACTGGTATTGTTTAAAAGGAAATAAATATGGCAGCCTCCATATCCCTCTCACTTCAGGTTGGCTTTATAATCAGACCTTAAGGAACAACTATCAAAGAAACTGTTTTTCTGTGAACCCCACATACCTATAGAGCTTTTAGCCAGCAATACTATAAAGCTTTTCAGAGGTCTCAGCACAGCCTGTGTGAAAAAAAATGCTTTGTTTATCAGCTGTTTGTAACAATTTTGTGTCGGCATCAGGGGGAGGGGGAGGCAGAGCTGTAATATGTAGCTAGGTTACACTTCTCGCTGGCTGTAAACTGTTTACTTTATACTGCGAGGCAGTAAGAGAGAGAGAGACAGGAACACACAGACAGAGCTGTAGCTGATAATTTACACACATTTGAAGGTATATTTCTGCTTTCTATCATTCTGAACAAATTCCATTCACATTATTAGAGCCAGTGAAGATTGTTTCTGTATGCTGGATGTGCTGGACACAGCCCTCCATAGTAATGCCCACAGTGAAAACTGTTCTCTCATTTTCTTTATATAAAATATAAAAAGATGAAAACACGTCTTTATATTGCTATTTGCTAGTAGTTAATGGAAATATATGTGGCATTTAGAATTTTAGTTGACTTTGATAGTTGTCCTTTAACCACTTCAGCCCACAGGTGTTTTCACCTTCAGGGCGGAAGCAATTTTTCCATGTCATCGCTCGTCCCATTCATTCGCCAGTAGAGATGGCCCAAACAGTTCGCCGACGAACAGTATTCAGCGAACATCGGCTGTTTGCATTCGTGGCGAAAAGTTAACTTTTGGCATGTTCGATTCGCCCCCTATACATCAACAATGAGCTAAATTTTGACCCCCTACCTCACAGTCAGCAGACACATGGCAGCCAATCAGCTAGCACCCCTTCCTGGACCCCCCACCCCTCTATCAAAAAGCAGTTGCAGTGGCCATATTGGATCAATTCTCTGCTGGCTGCTGACTATTAGTGAGAGCAGGGTCAGACTTACTGCAGATAGGTATGGAAAGTATTAGATAGGCCTGAGTTCTTGTTCCTTACTTGCTATGAAAGCACTCCAAACAGCCCTTTTGAGTCCTAGCACATTGGTCTCCTGTGTTTTTTTTGTGTATGACACTCCACAGCCCACTGACACACAGAACTGTGTGCACACTACTGCTGTTGCCTCATTAAGTTGCAGACACAGAACCACTCCAGTGCATTATTATGTCACTGTATTTTGATAGTACTATTGTATCTCTCTGTATGAGACACTCCACAGCCCACTGACACCCAGAGCTGTGCATAATGTGATTTCTGCCCATTAGGGTTTAAAACCCGACTTTGCATCAACTTCATAATTTTTGGTGAGACTTGGGCATGAATCCCCCTCTGGCATGCTCCTATACAGGTGTTAGATCCCTTGAATCAACTTTTACATCACTTTTGTGGCCAGTCTTAGTAAGTTTTAAAATTTGCCTGCCCATTGAAGTCTTTGGCGGTTGGCCAGATTCGCCTGTTCGCGAACATTTTGCAGGAGTTCACATTCGCTGTTCGCGAACAGAAAATTCTATGTTCGCGACATCTCTATTCGCCAATAACCTTATCACTACTCATCACACATAAATGATGATCTATATCTTTTTTTTGCCACAAATTAGGCTTTTCGTGGGCGATACTTGTTTTCAGTAATAACTTTTCCTTCTATGCAGTTTATATAGGAATACAAAAAAACGCAAATACAAAAAAAGAAAACAAAAAATACACTATTTTTCCAATTCCATCCCCTATAGTTTTAAAATAGGCAATACTACAATAAATAAAACCCACCCATTTTATCTACCCATTAGTCCTGGCTATCACAACATTTAAATTATGTTCCTGGTACAATGTACGGCATCAACATATTTTTTCAGTTTTGTTTTTCTTTTTTTTGTGTCCCATCAAGTGTACGCCCTTATATACTAAAATAACAGTAATATACCCTCATGACATACATATTAAAAAAAAACTGTGTCCCGAAGGCACCTATTTATGGCTTTTTTAAATGTTTTTTTCTTCTTATCTGTTTCCCTGGTAACTGAGGTGGGGGGAGGGGGCTTTGGAATAATTATATTATTTTTTAATACAAAATCTGTGGAGTGTGTAATTTAACTTTTCTACTAGATGCCGCTAGAAACACTCCCTGGTTTACCAGGATTTGCCTGGAAGTGTTTAGTTTAGTTTTGTTTTTTTACTTTCATTCACGTTCTTTGTTATGAATGGACATGACCACTGATCGGGGTCCACAGAGTCCGAGCGCCAGTCACATGTGCATGCACAGGCACCCGTTACTTAAACACTGGGCGAGAATACTCGTCCAGTTAGCCTTGAGCGGAGCCTGTCTGGACAAGAGTACTCGTCCACATAGGCTTAAGTGGTTAGTTTGTAATCTATAGTCTATTCTCAGGTATTTGACTAAGCACCTTCGGTTTGGACATAATGTATGGCCCAAATGCAGTGGCATGGAAATAGGAGTCACAGAGGTTGAAATTGCAACCAGACTTCTTGATCCTGAAGGACTGTACCAGTCCACCTCATGACAGCTGTCTGCTACTGGGAAGACATAGTTTGTATGTACATGTCTCATTTCCCCATGAAAAGTTAATCTATTTACACTTCATTAATTATCGTAGCAATGGTAATTCTACTGAAGTACGGTTGCGCTAATAGCATAACTTGCTGTACTTGCTGCCAGAAGTAAAGGTAATATTGACATTCCCTCTCTGTGTATGGCAGTATTATTATGATTTAGTGCATCAGGCCCTATGCCACTTATCACTTCATGTACCCTTAAAAATGGATCCTGAAGTGAGAGGAATATGGTGGCTGCCATATGTATTTCCTTTTTAACAATACCAGTTGCCTGGCAATCTCCTGATCTTTTGCCTATACTACTCTTAGCCATAGACCCTGAACAAGCATGCAGATTAGGTGTTTCTGACAAAAATCTGACAAGATTAGCTGCATGCATTTTTCAGGTGTGCCATTCAGACACCACTGCAGCCACAGAGATTAGCGCGACTGCCAGGCAAATATGCCAGCCTCCATATACCTCTAGCTTAATGCTTCCTTTAAATTGTACCTGAGATGCGGATTGAAAGAAAAAATATACATACCTGGGCCTTCTTCCAGCCCCCTCTAGCCTGATCGCTCCCTCACCGTCCTGAGTTGCTGACTGGTAGTGTTGGGCGAACATCTAGATGTTCGGGTTCGGGCCGAACAGGCCGAACATGGCCGCGATGTTCGGGTGTTCGACCCGAACTCCGAACATAATGGAAGTCAATGGGGACCCGAACTTTTGTGGTTTGTAAAGCCTCCTTACATGCTACATACCCCAAATTTACAGGGTATGTGCACCTTGGGAGTGGGTACAAGAGGAAAAAAAAATTTAGCAAAAAGAGCTTATAGTTTTTGAGAAAATCGATTTTAAAGTTTCAAAGGGAAAACTGTCTTTTAAATGCGGGAAATGTCTGTTTTCTTTGCACAGGTAACATGCTTTTTGTCGGCATGCAGTCATAAATGTAATACATATAAGAGGTTCCAGGAAAAGGGACCGGTAATGCTAACCCAGCAGCAGCACACGTGATGGAACAGGAGGAGGGTGGCGCAGGAGGAGAAGGCCACGCTTTGAGACACAACAACCCAGGCCTTGCATGAGGACAAGAAGCGTGCGGATAGCATGCTTTGTACCACCATGCAGTCATAAATGTAATAAAGATAAGTGGTTCAATAAACAGGGACCACGCGGCAACGCTAACCCAGCAGCAGCACACGTGATGGAACAGGAGGAGGCGCAGGAGGAGAAGGCCACGCTTTGTGAGACACAACAACCCAGGCCTTGCATGAGGACAAAAAGCGTGCGGATAGCATGCTTTGTACCGCCATGTAGTCATAAATGTAATAAAGATAAGAGGTTCAATAAACAGGGACCACGCGGCAACGCTAACCCAGCAGCAGCAGCAGCAACAGCACACGTGATGGAACAGGAGGAGGCGCAGGAGGAGAAGGCCACGCTTTGTGAGACACAACAACCCAGGCCTTGCATGAGGACAAAAAGCGTGCGGATAGCATGCTTTGTACCGCCATGTAGTCATAAATGTAATAAAGATAAGAGGTTCCATAAACAGGGACCGGCAACGGTAACCCAGCAGCAGCAGCAGCAGCAGCAGCACACGTGATGGAACAGGAGGAGGCGCAGGAGGAGAAGGCCACGCTTTGTGAGACACAACAACCCAGGCCTTGCATGAGGACAAAAAGCGTGCGGATAGCATGCTTTGTACCGCCATGTAGTCATAAATGTAATAAAGATAAGAGGTTCCATAAACAGGGACCGGCAACGGTAACCCAGCAGCAGCAGCAGCAGCAGCAGCACACGTGATGGAACAGGAGGAGGCGCAGGAGGAGAAGGCCACGCTTTGTGAGACACAACAACCCAGGCCTTGCATGAGGACAAAAAGCGTGCGGATATAGCAGCAATGCTTTTTGCCGCCATGCAGTCATAAATGTAATACAGATGAGAGGTTCAATAAACAGGGACCGGAAACGCTAAACCATCCCAGATGTTCATCGGTCATGTTACTTGGTTGGGGTCCAGGAGTGTTGCGTAGTCGTTTCCAATCCAGGATTGATTCATTTTAATTTGAGTCAGACGGTCTGCATTTTCTGTGGAGAGGCGGATACGCCGATCTGTGATGATGCCTCCGGCAGCACTGAAACAGCGTTCCGACATAACGCTGGCTGCCGGGCAAGCCAGCACCTCTATTGCGTACATTGCCAGTTCGTGCCAGGTGTCTAGCTTCATGCCCGGTTTCAGGTCCAGCGGTGCCAGCCACAAATCCGTCTGTTCCTTTATTCCCCTCCAAATTTCCTCCCCTGTGTGCTGCTTATCCCCAAGGCAGATCAGCTTCAGCAACGCTTGCTGACGCATGCCAACAGCTGTGCTGCACTGCTTCCACGATCCTACTGCTGCTGGTGCTGGGTTAGCATTTCCGGATGAGGTACAGCTTTGAGATGCGTTGGAGGAGAAGGAGTCAGAGAGGTAGGTGCTGCTGTTGTTATCCAGCTGTTTGCGGCGTGGGCAACACCCGCGCCGTAGCAGGTGAGGAATCGCTGCCAGGCTCCACAAGGTTCACCCAGTGCGCGGTAAGGGAGATGTATCGACCCTGGCCGAACGCACTCGTCCAGGTGTCAGTGGTGAGGTGAACCTTGCAGGCAACGGCATTCTTCAAGCTTCGGGTTATTTAGCTGACCACGTGCTCATGCAACTCAGGCACTGCAGAGCGCGCAAAGTGGTAGCGGCTGGGAACAACGTAACGTGGGATGGCCACTGACATCATGCCCTTGAAGCTGTTTGTCTCCACCACTCGATATGGCAGCATTTCGCAGGCCAGAAGCTTGGCTATGCTGGCTGGCTGTTACTGCCACGGCCCGGGGGTCATTTGCTGGCAATTTCCTCTTGTGCTCAAACATCTCAGAGACAGACAACTCAACCGTAGCGCTGCACACCGAAGGGCTGTTGGTTGTTGTGTTTGATGAACACTGGGAGACCTCAAGAGCACTAGTCCGGAAAGTGACAGTGTCAGCATCGTCTGATGTTTGTGAATGTTGTGAACCACGCAATGGCCGGGCTACTGCTGCTGCTGAGGCGGGTCTGGTGGTGAGTCTGGTGAACCCAAGGGAGGCAGTGTTGCTGGTGGTACCCTGTCCTGCCGCGTTTGCCCACAGAGTGGGATGTTTGGATAGAATGTGGCGGCTCATGCTGGTGGTGGAGAGGTTGTTAATACTTTTCCCCCTGCTCAGGCGGGTCTTGCACACCTTGCAAATCGCCATGGTAACATCCTCAGTGCAGTCTTCAAAGAAAGCCCAGACTTTAACTGGCTGAGGACTCGGACCTCGTGCGTGATGTGCTGGTGCTGCTTAACCCACTGCTGGACGCTTGAGAGGTCATCCAAGTAATTATCTGGTCCTGTTCTTTTGGATCTGTGAGGGTTGTTGTCCTGGACAACATGGGCAGTATTGAGTGGGTTTTCTTGGGTGCTCCCCTGTGGCCTGTACGTGAACCGTCAGGGGAAACACCTCTTCCCTTGCCCCTCCCTCTTTCACCGGATTTCTTCCTCATTTCACTTATCCTTAAAGTACACGCTGACTGGCAGCAGTACAGTGGCAGTACAGAAATGCTATACAGTGGTGGGTGAGCGGTGTACCACTATTGTCAGCAGTGACACAGAGCACAATGCTATACAGTGGCGGGTGAGCGGTGTACTACTGTTCCCAGCAGACACAGAGTGGAAGTAAACACAATGCTATATAGTGTGGCTGAGCCGTGTACACAGAGTGGCATTAAACACAATGCTATATAGTCTGCTATATAGTCACCCCGAACAGGGTGATGTTCTGCAGAACCCGAACAGTGGCAAACACTGTTCGCCCAACACTACTGGGAGGGAACGCAGATTTTAGTACCTAAACACACGATACAACATGTTTTCCGGGGTCGGACTCTGAGGCACATACAGATGGTCCCGATCATCATCCTCATCATACAACTCTTCTCCTGAGTCTGACCCACCCACCACCTCTGCCACCCCAACATCCCCAGACACAGACCCCTCATCGTCCTCAACATTAACTTGGGATGCTGGCCTGAGCCAGACCTCCTCCTCCACATCAGGCCCCATCATCTCCTCAATGGCAGCCCTCATTAATCGCTCTGGCGACGGACTGATGGACACAACGTTCTCCTCCGGGGAGGGCTGCTGCTGACCACTGGCTGCTGGGGTGGATGTTATAGCTTGCGTGGGGCGTTGGCTGTTGCTGTTGTTGGGAGTGCTGCTCACAGCGGAGGTCTCTGGGGAACTCATGTTGAGCTCATATAGTGGTTGACGGTGAGTGGAGTATTACTGATCCCAGCAATATACACACTGACTGGCAGAGTACGCAATGCTATATAGTGTGGCTGAGCGGTGTACACAGAGTGGCAGTAAACACAATGCTATATAGTCTGGCTGAGCGAGCGGTGTACTACTGTTCCCAGCAGAATCAGAGTGGCAGTAAACAATGGTATATAGTCTGGCTGAGCGGTGTACACAGAGTGTCAGTAAACAATGGTATATAGTCTGGCTGAGCGAGCGGTGTACTACTGTTCCCAGCAGAATCAGAGTGGCAGTAAACAATGGTATATAGTCTGGCTGAGCGGTGTACACAGAGTGTCAGTAAACAATGGTATATAGTCTGGCTGAGCGGTGTACACACAATGCTATATAGTCTGCTATATAGTGTCAGTAAACAATGGTATATAGTCTGGCTGAGCGAGCGGTGTACTACTGTTCCCAGCAGAATCAGAGTGGCAGTAAACAATGGTATATAGTCTGGCTGAGCGGTGTACACAGAGTGTCAGTAAACAATGGTATATAGTCTGGCTGAGCGAGCGGTGTACTACTGTTCCCAGCAGAATCAGAGTGGCAGTAAACAATGGTATATAGTCTGGCTGAGCGGTGTACACAGAGTGTCAGTAAACAATGGTATATAGTCTGGCTGAGCGGTGTACACACAATGCTATATAGTCTGCTATATAGTGTCAGTAAACAATGGTATATAGTCTGGCTGAGCGAGCGGTGTACTACTGTTCCCAGCAGAATCAGAGTGGCAGTAAACAATGGTATATAGTCTGGCTGAGCGGTGTACACAGAGTTTCAGTAAACAATGGTATATAGTCTGGCTGAGCGGTGTACACAGAGTGTCAGTAAACAATGGTATATAGTCTGGCTGAGCGGTGTACACAGAGTGGCAGTAAACACAATGCTATATAGTCTGGCTGAGCGAGCGGTGTACTACTGTTCCCAGCAGAATCAGAGTGGCAGTAAACAATGGTATATAGTCTGGCTGAGCGGTGTACACAGAGTGTCAGTAAACAATGGTATATAGTCTGGCTGAGCGGTGTACACAGAGTGTCAGTAAACAATGGTATATAGTCTGGCTGAGCGGTGTACACAGAGTGGCAGTAAACACAATGCTATATACTCTGGCTGAGCGAGCGGTGTACTACTGTTCCCAGCAGACACAGAACAGTGAACAGAATGCTATATAGTGTGGCTGAGCGAGCGGTGTACCACTATTCCCAGCAGACACAGAACAGTGAACAGAATGCTATATAGTGTGGCTGAGCGGGCGGTGTACCACTATTCCCAGCAGACACAGAACAGTGAACAGAATGCTATATAGTGTGGATGAGCGAGCGGTGTACCACTATTCCCAGCAGACACAGAACAGTAAACAGAATGCTATATAGTGTGGCTGAGCGAGCGGTGTACCACTATTCCCAGCAGACACAGAACAGTGAACAGAATGCTATATAGTGTGGCTGAGCGAGCGGTGTACCACTATTCCCAGCAGACACAGAACAGTGCACAGAATGCTATATAGTGTGGCTGAGCGAGCGGTGTACCACTATTCCCAGCAGACACAGAACAGTAAACAGAATGCTATATAGTGTGGCTGAGCGAGCGGTGTACCACTATTCCCAGCAGACACAGAACAGTAAACAGAATGCTATATAGTGTGGCTGAGCGAGCGGTGTACCACTATTCCAAGCAGACACAGAACAGTGAACAGAATGCTATATAGTGTGGCTGAGCGAGCGGTGTACCACTATTCCCAGCAGACACAGAGTGGCAGTAAACAGAATGCTATATAGTGTGGCTGAGCGAGGTACACAGAGTGGCAGTAAACAGAATGCTATATAGTGTGGCTGAGCAAGCGGTGTACTACTATTCCCAGCAGACACAGAGTGGCAGTAAACAGAATGCTATATAGTGTGGCTGAGCGAGGTACACAGAGTGGCAGTAAACAGAATGCTATATAGTGTGGCTGAGCAAGCGGTGTACTACTGTTCCCAGCAGTGACACAATGACAGGGGGGACCCTGGCTAGCGTGGCTGGAGCGCGAACTACCCTGCCTGCCTACCCAAAGCTAAACCCACAGACAAATGGCGGAGATATGACGTGGTTCGGGTATTTATTTACCCGAACCACGTGACCGTTCGGCCAATCAGAGCGCGTTCGGGTCCGAACCATGTGACCCGTTCGGCCAATCACAGCGCTAGCCGAACGTTCGGGGAACGTTCGGCCATGCGCTCTTAGTTCGGCCATATGGCCGAACGGTTTGGCCGAGCACCGTCAGGTGTTCGGCCGAACTCGAACATCACCCGAACAGGGTGATGTTCTGCAGAACCCGAACAGTGGCGAACACTGTTCGCCCAACACTACTGACTGGTTCATCTGCGACCGGCCCCGGTAAGTCGTCTAGTTGGGGCCAGTCGGTGAAAGTGCAGTTCAGCCACGCGTGCTCCCTTGTCACGCCCCCATCGCAGGGAGAGTTCTGCGTCTGCAACAAGAGTGAGGCAAGAGCACACGCATGGCCTGGACGCGCATGCACAGTTGGTACCGGACCAGAAGACTTCTGGGGCCAAGCGCAGAAGAACCAAGAGGCGGAGGAGGGCGGCATGGGAGCGATAAGCCTGGAGGGGGCTGGAGGAAATCCCCTCCAGGTATGTATATTTTTTCTTCCGACCCCCATCTCAGGTACTCTTTAAGCTGGCCATAAATAATTCAATATTGAATGTCTTATCTAATCTTATCACTGCAGTTCAAGATTTCCTGAATAGCCATTTGAAAGTGTCCTTAAAATGTTGCCATTTATACTTCATAGATGTGGAAGGATGGTACAAGATTGTAAAATGTGACCAGCTTCGGACTATGTGCATGCTGGAGATTAGGATGGGTTTTCAGGGGTGTCAGTTTGTGATTAGAATGTGGATATACTGTATTCTTACCCTATTTAATCCTTTTGGGTGGATATAGATAGGTATTTCAATTTCGTAACGTCGACAATAGCTTCACTACCTTCTGCTAACATCTGAACAGAACATGTGTCTACTGAATGATGATTGTTAAGTGGATTCATGTAGAACAAATGGAACACATGTGAACACATATGAGCCAACAAGTCTCCAGTGAGTGTGTTGGCTAAACATGTCTAAAAATAGCTGTAGGTTATATAGTGCTATGTTGGTGTCTATAAGCACAGGCAGGTGTAGCATCACTACCCCTTGCAAAGCTCTCCAAGCAAATCATCTGGCTTCCTCGGAGAATCATGGTTTTTAAAATGGTAAACTACACCTATATAAAAACGATGGCTGTCAAAACCCACCTAAGGTCTCCCACTGGTGTCTGTTGAGGTGTTCCTGCTTCCTATTACGTTGGTTAAAGCTTTGCAGCAAAGGCTACTGTGACTATAGTCTCTTCTACATTTTATCCTGCAAATAGGAGGTAAATCATCCTCCTTCTACCTAATTTTAGCACATACACTTTTGCGTGGTTAGTAGGCACCATAAGTATAGTTTACAAGTCTGTTGAGAAATGTTTTCTGCATCTTTCAGAATTAAATGTAGCCAAACACTGGTAATTTTTTTCAAGCAGAATTGATCACTTCCTGTAACGTACAAATACTATCAACGGTTTATTGGTTGGAAGCGTAGTCACCAATAGTCACCAGAATTTTTAATTTTAAAAGGAAATAGGTCAATAACAGTAGTGAATCACCTTCAAACAGTGTATGACTGCCTTGAACTAACTAAAAGCTACTACATTTTCTGTCTAGAAGTTAAACTCACATGAGGAGGTGTTCATATGAACTGCAGCAGGTTCTATTTATTTTGAATGTTGGTTACATATCTCATCCTCCTTATATGAACGCACCCCTCGTGAATTCAGCATCAGTCACCCTTTCGGTGGGAGGGCTTTGTGATCCTTTGTAGCCCCTACTACTCTCCTAGGAGTTCTGATTCACCATGAGCTTTCTGGGTAATCTGTAACTCTGGGTGATTCAAGTCCTACCCCATAGAGCCACAGTAATCCATGCCATGTACTGATAAGGATCAACCAATCCGAAACAGTCTGTATGCATATTGGATTATTGTGGCTCTGTACAAATAACACGTTGACACATCATTGCATTCCAGCAGTTCTGGAAGTATGTTAAGCTAACAGGGACAACAAAGGATGATTTGCATATTCAGCAGTGATGCATTGGGGGAGACATCATATGCTCACTCCAATCTCTGAATAATCACAAATACCTTCTGTTTTAAGAAGGCAGACTTTTGTTTTACATAACATTTTAGTAGGAGGGCTTGTTGGTCCTTTGTAGCCCCTTCCACACTCCTAGGAGTTCTAGTTCACCATAAGTTTACTGGGTAATCTGTAACTTTTCAGTTTCAACCTCAGCCAAAATGGGAATCCACAAGCAGGACATCTTGTGATGGATGCTGGGTTTTTTAATTAGGTGTAAATTAGAGTTGTCTATATAGGTACTTGAGGAACTCAGAATTGTTTAGAATTTGGCTTTCAATACTGCAGCTTAAAACTTATATTAATCTTGTTGTTTCATGTGCATATACTGTTCACAGCCATCATCATAAAAGCTAAGCTTTCTACTCTATGAATTTAATTATTTATGTAGGGAGATGGGTATTTGTGAGCGTTCTGTACACCAAAGAGTGGACTAAACAGACAACTGTTAATGGATGTAAAGAAGCATAGACTGAGCTTACCAGCAAATTTAGAAAATCATAGGTGGATGAAAATTGACATGGAAATATCATTTTTAATAATATTAAGTTACGCAATGACTCATTTATTGCTGTCTATGTCAAAGGTATTAAAATAACCATTAAAATCCTAGCCTTGTGATAGGGTTGAGTGGCACAGTAAGTGAATGAAAATCTTACCATGGCAAGGGTAATAGTAACAAAAATAGAATTTATCATGGAAAAGAGTTGGAAGTGTTTAATCACTTCTGTGTCCTTGCTAAGAAGATTCACTCACCTTCATATACTAATGTCTAGGTTTCACACCTTTTTATGCACCACATTGCAAGTACCAATTAGTATGAGGGATGAGAGTCCCTTATGTGCAATCGCTATAATGTCTAAAATTCTGCTTTCAGTTGCTCATGGACTTGTATCGGGAGTTAACTGTGCAAGTTCCATCTGCACCAGAGACAAGACCCTAAAAGACTACAAATTATTATTCAATGGAATTAGCAGGAATAAGGAACGGCCAGGAAAAAAAAGGTCATTAAGTCAAATTACGGAAATCAAAAAAATTACATTTTGTCATACTATTTTTTGTGTGTACATAACCAGCTTGCGACTAGGGATCAGCTTGCTTGCTACTTGTACCAGATAAACGTAATTAGTATAGATAAAACAAAGTATAATTCGTATAATTTGTGTTGAGTTCCCTGTGATTATAACCTTGGTTTTGGTGAAGTACAATACAAAACAATATATTAGAAAATAGGATAGTAAATCACCTTCTTTAATTGATATTAATATATAATATTATATATATATATAATAGTTTTGTATCCTATCGCTAAGTGGTTGTAAAGGTGTGACCACCAAACCAAGTGGTCACAAAGGTAGAATGCAAAAAAAGGTTGCGCATGATAATGGCACATGGTCTTCAACAGTTTTACGGGAATTGACAAACTGAACACAGGGCTGTTTCCAAGCACAGGCTTTATAGGCCTTGCTATCAGAGGTAAAGGGCACATTCTAGTGCTAAGCCTCCTGTCTTCCATGATGTGTCTTCTTTCAGCCACAGGTAGCATAAAGACATTAAGATTTATCTTTTTCCTGCCGGTCGGTGAAATGATACATCAGGAAAGTGATCTAACCCTCTGGCACTATCTGCATCTCAACTGTCACCAAGGAAAGGTAACACCATGCACCCACTTGGCACCCAACACTATTTGGCATTGGCAATCAATACTGCTTAGAACCCACTGCAACTTGGCACCAAATACTACTTAGCACCCACTGTTACATGGTACCAGGAATAATTTAGCACCACTGCAATTTTTCCATCCATTACTCTTGGCAACCAATTTCAATTGCCTCCCAATACTGTGTAGCATAGTGATGTCGCGAACCTCCGATTTTCGGTTCGCGAACCTCCGCGAACCACCGTGAAAGGTTCGGTTTGCGAAAAAGTTCGCGAACCGCAATAGACTTCACTTCAATGGGGAGGTTAACTTTGAAAAATAGAAAAAATTCTACCGGCTGTAAAAATGATAGAAAACATGTTTCAAGGGATCTAATACCTGGAGGCAGACATGATTGAGTGAAATACACATCAAAACTCCCAGGCAAAAATCTAGATTTCACATAAACCCCTATTTTAAGGTCAATTTTCAATTACAGGCCTGCTCTCCACCCTCCACCCTCCTCCCTCCTCCCACCTCCCTCCTCCCTCCACCCTCCTACCCTCCACCCTCCTACCCTCCACCCTCCTCCCTCCACCCTCCACCCCTCCTCCCTCCTCCCTCCTACCCTCCACCCTTCTACCCTTTTACCTATTCCCTCCTACCGGAGGGAGGAGGGTCTCATCTGCCAGAGAATTACAGTATTTCAAAAGCCCGCTTACATACCATGGCTGGGAATTGAACCCAGGTCTCACTGTGTGGTGGGCAAGTACCTTAACCGATGTAATAATAATAATTGCAGTATTTGTATAGCGCCTTTCTCCTGTTGGACGCTTGCGAGGCAGCCACTAGAGCGCACTCAGTAGACAGTAGTAGTGTTAAGGAGACTTGCCCAAGAAACTCCTTACTGAAATAGGTGCTGGCTTACTGAACAGGCAGAGCCGAGATTTGAACCCTGGTCTCCTGTGTCAGAGGCAGAGCCCTTAACCATTACACTTTCCAGCCACTAGAAAAGCGTGATATAAATGTTATTTGTCTTGTCTAATTTTTCTCTTGGATTGCGCAGAAATGGTACATACTAGGCTAGCTTCAGTTAGTCAGCTGTACCACCAACACTACTAACTGAAGCTAGCCTAGCATGTACCATTTCTGCTCAATCCAAGAGAAAAAGTAGACAAGACAAATAACATGCTTTTCTCCTGGCGGACTCAAAGCACCAGAGCTGCAGCCACTAGGGCACACTCTATAGGCAGTAGCAGTGTTAGGAAGACTTGCCTAAAGTCTTCTACTGAATAGGTGCTGGCTTACTGAACAGTCAGAGCCGAGATTTGAACCCTGGTCGCCTGTGTCAGAGGCAGTGCCCTTAACCATTACACAATCCAGCCACTGCGTAAGGATTTGTAGCCAGGCATGGCCTTGCCTTTTGAGTTCAACAGTTGTCCAAAGAGAACCCCAGATAGCCAGGCACTGTACCACCAACACTACATGCTGAAACCAGCCTAGCATGTACCATTTATTCTATCTTTGGACAACTGTTGAACACCAAAGGCAAGGCTATGCCTGGCTACAAATCCTTAAGCAGTGGCTGGATGGTGTAATGGTTAAGGGCTCTGCATCTGACACAGGAGACCAGGGTTCAAATCTCGGCTCTGTCTGTTCGGTAAGCCAGCACCTATTCAGTAGGAGACCTTAGGCAAGTCTTCCTAACACTGCTACTGCCTATAGAGTGTGCCCTAGTGGCTGCAGCTCTGGTGCTTCGAGTCCGCCAGGAGAAAAGCGTGATATAAATGTTATTTGTCTTGTCTAATTTTTCTCTTGGATTGCGCAGAAATGGTACATGCTAGGCTAGTTTTAGTTAGTAGTGTTGGTGGTACAGCGGTTAAGGTACTTGCCCACCACACAGTGAGACCTGGGTTCAATTCCCAGCCAATGTGAGTTGGCTTTTATGCTACAAATCCTTAAAGGGAACCTATACTGAGAAGGATATGGATTTTTCCTTTTAAAATAATACCAGTTGCCTGAATGGCCTGCCGATCCTTTGTCTCTAATACTTTTAGCCACAGCCCCTGAACAAGCATGCAGATCAGGTGCTCTGACTGAAGTCAGACTGGATTAGCTGCATGCTTGTTTCAGGGTGTGATTCAGCCACTATTGCAGCCACAGAGATCAGCTGGACTGCCAGGCAACTGGTATTGGTTAACAGGAAACATCCATATCACTCTCAGTTAAGGTTCCCTTTAAGCAACCTAATGTTTCTCTTGGATTGAGCAGAAATGGTACATGCTAGGCTAGCTTCAGTTAGTAATGTTGGTGGTACAGCGGTTAAAGAGAAACTCCAACCTAGAATTGAACTTTATCCCAATCAGTAGCTGATACCTCCTTTTACATGAGAAATATAATGCTTTTCACAAACAGACCATCAGGGGGCGCTGTATGACTGATTTTGTGCTGAAACCCCTCCCACAAGTAGCTCTGGGACCGCAGTACTTTTAGCAGTTTGTTACAATGTAACAAGATTCACAGACAGGAAATAGCTGTTTACAGCTGTCTCTAACAGCCAAAACAGCTAGGAGCAGCTACATAACCTGCCCACAGTAAAAATGGCACCATGTAATAAATGTCAGAATGTAAATCAGGGAGAGAAAAGATTTTACAATGAGCAAACACTGACTAAATCATTTATACATAATTATGGTAAAAATGAAGCACTTTTTTTACTACATTATTTTCACTGGAGTTCCTCTTTAAGGTACTTGCCTACCACACAGTGAGACCTGGGTTCAATTCCCAGCCACTGTATGTAAGCTGGCTTTTGAAATACTATAATTCCCTGGTAGATGAGACCCTCCTCCCTCCGGTAGAAGGGAGGAGGGAATAGGTAGAAGGGTAGGAGGGAGTAATATACAAGAGCCTAATTAAACTCTCCCTAGCAGAAAGCAGAGTGTGTAGCAGCTGTCCCTTAAAGAGGAGCTGTATAGGGTCTCGGAGAAAAAAAACACATATATCAGTAGCTAAATATTGGCTCTACTTACATTACATATGCATTTCACTGTCCACATTTGGATTTCACAGAATTTTATATAGTATTTGCAGAGAATGATGCTCCTGACAGCTCATGGCAGGTTCCATGTTTGTCTGTCTCCTATGAAGCCAATTGTGATGACATATCCTCCCTGCTTCCTGATGATTTGACTAACAAAAAAGATCCTAATGGACAACACTACGGTGCAGTGAATATTAATTAGCCATGTGGCTAGGAACAATAGCGGACTCATGCAGTATACTCTAACGGAACATGTGCCCTGTGATTTTTCAGTGCTGGCTGCTGTTACAAGCTGCTGTAACATGAGCCTGTAACTTCTCACTGTGAATGAAAGCAGCCTTAGGGCGTGATAGGGAAATTAAGCAGATGACCCAAGGTACTGCAGTGGGGAGAAGAGGCAGCCCCAGAATGCTTTGCAGTACCGGTTATGCGTCCTGCCGGCCTCCTTCAGAGCTTGGGAATAACCAGCCTTGCTGTCCAGCACACATCATAGTAAGAGAGATTTTTAACTTCAGTATTGCCTTTTTGGCTTCCTTCTAAACTGTTTAACACAGGAGAATACAGGTTTAAATTAGATTTTGCAGCCTGACAGTTACTCTTTAACTAATTAGTGTAGGCAGACGACGCGTGAGTAAAACGGCACAAGGACCTTGCCTTTTATAAAGGGGGTGGGGCTCCAGGCATGAGTGCAGTCTGATTGGCAACAATATGCCTGCTGACTGTGATGTAGAGGGTCAAAGTTCTGCTCCATAGAGCATTATGGGGCGAATCGAACTTACGCAAAAGTTCGCCTTTGCATGGCGAATGCGAACCACCGAAGTTCGCCTGGAACCGTTCGCCGGCGAACCGTTGCCTACATCTCTAGTGTAGCATCCACTGCAGATTGACAGCCACTGCAATTTAGCACCCTGAAATCGAATGAGTGATACGTCACTGTATGTGCTAAGGTTGAGATTCTCACTGTAGACAAGCTCACCTTGTGGCTGGCTTAGATGAGAATGAGGACGTATGGCCCAGGCGGAAGTCAAGCAGAAGAAGATTAAATGGAAAATGTGGAACACTCCTTCTACTCAGCCAATACCTTCTTTCTACAATGCACCCATTGCTCCTGCAACCAATGCTTAGAGAACACACCTCAGGGATTTATATACATTTAATGCTGTTAGGAGAAAGACAGATAGACAGAGACAGGGACAGAGTTGCATTCATTTCAAGTAAAATGATATCAGGGTGTATTGTAGATAGCATTTTTTACTATATCATTGTGTTATTGTGCATGCATATAAAAAGTTAGCTGGGCAGATTAAAACTGTTAACTAGTGAAATAATTGCTAGAATAGTTACAACTTAAAGTGAACATGAGATGGTTCACTAGCCCCTATCTATACTTACCTGGAGCTTCCTTAAGCCCCATGAGCACTGTGGCCTGCCTCGCCATGCTCTTCGGCCCCTCCATTCTGCTGCTATGCCCCTCCATTCTGCTGGGCAGTCGTGGGTATCAGGAACGATCCATGGAGAACACAATCACAATCTGTCTTCTGATCACTGATTGTGATTCTGTGAGAAAACGCGGAAAAGCTGCCGCGGGTGCTCAGAGCAAGGCGGCTGATTCCGCGTCCAACGTGGCAGGTTGCGCGCGTGGGCCTGCATCTGCTAGCATGACTGAACGTGGAGAAACCGCCGCATGTCCTGAGAACAAGGCGGCGGATTCCGCGTCCGACGCGGCGGTTTGCACGCATAGGCCTAAATCTGTCGGTATGGCTGAACGCGGAGAAACCGCCGCATGCTCTGATAGCGGTGCGGCTGGTTCCGCGTCCAGCACAGCGGATGGGTTACAACACATGTCTGGTGTGGCTGGGACTGATAGTCCACACAGGTTCAGAAGGACGCGCGCTGAGAGGCAGAGCTTTTATGACAGCCAGAAGGGAGTCAGCTGACCAAGCCAGTCAGCTGACAATTCTATCAGTTCTCATTGGTCCAGCACTTAGGGGAGGCGCTGGAGAGCGCTATAGTATATATACTGGGTGCTGGTCATTTCTCTGGTGTCTGCCATTGCGATCACTACGTGGAAGCACTCAGACCTTTTTGTCAGAATCTGTGTTATTCTCTAGACCAGTTCCAGGGTGTTGATGATCACGGACCTCACACCCCAGACTAGGAATTCTGTATATCATCTGTGTTATTCTCTAGACCAGTTCCAGGGTGTTCATGATCACGGACCTCACACCCCAGACTAGGAATACTGTATATTAGCTGTGTTATTCTTCAGACTAGTTCCAGGGTGTTGATAACTATGGAGCTCACACCCAAGACTAGGAATTAGCATTACCATCTAGTCATATTCAGACTAGTTCCAGGGTGTTGATGATCAAGGAGCTCACACCTAAGACTAGGCATTGTTTGATTATTTGTTATGACCTTCTGCTTTCCTGACCACTCTTCTGATCTCTGATTTGGTACTTCGCTATATCTGATTCTCAATTGCCAAACCTTGCCTGCCTTAGGATTCCGAATCAGTCTCTTGTCTATGTATCTGATCTGTCTGTCTGTTGCCGACCTGGCTTGTCCGACCTTGAGAACTATCTCCTCTGTTTAGAGATAGTTCACAGAGCTGTCAGTGACACTCCACCATTGGTGTCACTCACACTCTGGTCCTTCTCACTCTCAGCCTGACTCCTCCCCTTGGGGAGCCTCAGGCCATTGGAAGGAGCCTGTTCTTTGGGCAGTATCTCTTACTGCCTTGCACCCTCTATACGGGTGCTCTCCTCAAAGTATTACTGTTGCACCAAACACTCATATTACCCAGGTGTCCAGAGGTTAGAGATATATCTGATTATCGGTGATACTGCAGATCATCAATAATCGGGTATATATCTATATTCTCGGTGATACTGAAGATCACCGATAATCGGATCCTCTCTGTGTTACACCGATCATTACAGATTCACATTACAATTCAGAGTTGATGTGTAGTTGTAGTACAGAGCAAAAGCCTGGGGTCTTGCCTATTCCAATTGAATACAAGCTGCTATTCTGAGATGACAGTGTTTTTCTTTAATTATCTAGAAAAAAGAATCTTCCTTCAGCAGGCAGCTCACACAGGAGTGTGAACTCTGGCCTTAAAAGCACCATTTGGCTACTGGGGCCAAAAGCCAGCCCTGAGCACGTCAGGACAGCAGACATAGTGAAGTCACTAGGACCAGATATTAAATAGCTGTATTGTATGATTTTTGCCTTTTTTAGAGATGCAGCACTTGTGATGTGTATGCAAAAAATATAATTCAACTGCTAACATCCTGCTGTTATTAAACTTCTCAGGAAAGGAAGGTCACACACTAATTATGTCTGGTATTAATGTGATCCATATTCTTTGAGGTTGCATAATTCACTATTATTATATGTGCGCAATGAACATGGTTTAATATAAAGGAATGTCATATATTTGGGATTGAGGTTCCTTCCAAAATTAAGAGAACGCCCAGCAGGGACGGAGCCTGAGTCCGCCCCTCAGAACAGAGCTGTATAAAATAAGCCACTGAAATTGAATCTGTGTTTTCTATTTTACCACCTGACCGAAGTCAGCGAGAGAACCATGAAGCTGGTTTCCCTGTTGTTTTCCTTCTAAACAAAGGAATTTTGAATTTCTTGGATTTCCACATAAAGGACATATTTCTTCCAAAACTTTATTATTATTTATTATTATTTAGTATTCATTTTCTTTGTTTTGGCCTTTTATTTTACCTGTGGCTATCGTCTCCATAATTGTTACTTTTAATAATTTTCTGTATATATATTAATTATTTATATTGCATTTACAATAAAAGAGTTAAGGTCATTTTTTGGGGCTACATACCTGGTTTGAGCACCGCAGAAAGAATCCTAGCCTTTTTGAAGATTCACTACCTGAAATATTGAAATATAGTTTCACCAGGAAATGTCTACCAGCGAACAGTTTGGCCCCACCTCTAGCAAGGGAAGCCACGGTGCTCATGGGGCTGGAGAAAGCCCCAGGTAAGTATAAATAAGTGCCAGTGTACCATCTCAGGTACACTTTAAGTTTTGGGCATAGACCCACTGTGCAGGCTCAGCAGCATTGCTTCAGGGACACTTTGTACAGTGACAGTTGATAACAACAGCTTATAAACACATTGCATACATACTTTACTCAAGGCTTGTGATTTTATGTGTGAATGACTGATAGAGACTACATAACTGAGTCAGCCATCTGTGCTACTCTATGGAATCTTCTAGAAAACTATTGCCCAAACATGTCTAACTGATCAAATTTTGACTGATTATAATGTCACGATTTGCCAGATTTTTGCAATCTAATGTGGAAAGAATTATGAAGGTTTATAATTAATCCTTATGTATATTTCTTATATTCTCATGTGGCTATAAGGACCACATGCACATAATCAGACCAGTGTGTTAGAGTGACACTTTAAATAATAGGATCATTATTATTACCCTAAGAGTTATCACAATATTACTGAATGAATACATGATCCTGAGCTATTTACTTGCACAGTTTCCTGTTATGTCCTTTGCAGTGGAATTTTAGCTTTCCAGAGGACAAAGGAACAATTTGGAAGGGCAGTTTGAGCCAGTTCTCCGAAGGTGGGCCTGACTTTGAGGAAAACGAAAGTAGAAACTTTGCTTCAGAAGACTTCCTCTAAAAGCTGACTTTCATTCTCGTGGAGGACAGAGAGAAGTCAAGCAACCCCGCCCACGAAGGAGAACTGAATATGCTGGTTGGATTCTTACCAGAAAGAACTGCCCAAAAGGAGGCATGTTTTATCATATTAATTAGGATTTAAAAGGTCTCTGCACACCAGGAGAAATTCACTTTCTACTGCTGTGCAGAGCTGTGTTAGCTGCAGTCTCTATATGCTGGCTGTGAGAAAGTCCTTGGCCGAGTAAATAAAGATTTCTACGTTTTTGGCACTTAATGGAGATGTCCCATGTTGTAAGTTATTTTCCTTTAACATCAACCAGAAGTTTGCTGAAAATTTTGCAACACTGCAAGTGTCGATTTTGCTTATCCCTACTTGGAAGTTGGCACCCACTGCAACTAGGTACCTATTGCTGCTTAGCACCCACTGATGTTTGTCACCCACTGTAACTTGGCACTACAGTTTGCAAACCACTGCTGTGTAACACCCACTAACACTTGCCACCTACTACTTTTCTGTCATCCACATCTTGTCATTCACTGTTATTTGTCAACCCACTTTCTGTAACTGCATGCCATCTACTGCCTGCCACTAGAATCTGCCAATCATTACTTGTCTGCATTTTAGCACCTAAATCAACTTAGCACCCAGTGGACCCTCTCAACCACTTTACTTCAGTATCCACTGCAACTGCATATCACAGCAACTTGTCACCTACTGCAACGTAGCACCCACAGCAACTTAGCAACAACTGCACTTTGACACCATCACAGCATATAAGCACCATCTAGACCTTACCAACCGCTAGACCTTGGCATCCACTGCATGTTCCTACCTACAGAAACTAGCCACCCACTAAAATTTGCACCCAAGGCAACTTGGCACCCAGTATAATTTAGTACCCACAGCAACTTAGCACCCACTGCACCTAAGCATCAACAGAAACTTTGCACCCACTGTAATTGAGTACCCACAGCAACTGTGCACACACTGTACCTTAGTACCCAAAGAAACGTAGTAACCTCTCGACCTTTGCACTCAATTTAGCACCCACAGCAACTTGGCACCCAGTGCAAACTAGCAGTCACTACAACTTGACACCAATTGCTACTTACCACCCACAAGAGGCTGAAGGTGGTAATTTCACCACCTGTCAGCTCCTCCCCTGCACTGACTTGGTGCTTGCTAGTGCCTGGCATGGGTATTGAAAAAGGTCAGTGATGAGCCGAAATTTCGCATTGAAATTCGCATTTTCGCATCGTAAAATGATTTCGCATTGAAATTGATTTAGTATGTAATAGTAGTATTTCATCATTTCGTGTAATTTTTTGCGTAATTTTGCTAAATTTTATGCCGACTTTGGCAGTCAATAGCAAAGCCCCCATACATGCTATTGCTACCAAAATTGGTACATATGTTAAGGAGAATATTGGGTCCAAGTCAAAAAAAATTTTTTTCAAAAAGACATTGTAGTTTTTGAGAAATTGATTTTAAAAATGCCAAAAAAAATGGTTTTTAAACTGTAATTTTTCCAAGTTTAAAAAACATTTTTTCTTTTAATTTTAAAATCGATTTTCTCAAAAAATGTATGGTCTATTTGGAAAAATATTTGTTTTCCCTTGTACCCACTATTCCCTTTAACATAGGTAGCAGCTTTGGTGTCAATAGAATGTATGGGGGCTTTGCTATTAACCTCCAAAATTGACACAAAATTACGCGAAATTCTGTGAAAATTACGCAAATTTTTTATGCGAAATTATGAATGGCTATGAAATCAATTTAGTTTGCAAAACATAATTACATATAGGCATAATTGCGAAAAATACTTCACTCGCGCCGTTTCTATGTTCATTTACATATTAGTTACAACTATGTAAATGAACATAGTAGCGGGAGCCAGTGAAGTATCGCGATAATGATACTTCACAGGACCGCCCGCAGTTAATGCATGTTGCTATGTCAGGACGTCAGGATGTGTGCTCTTAATCCCTAGATAGGTTTGATGCAATGAATGTTTGCATATCTGTACTATGCATGTTACAGGGCCAGAGTTAGGACACCTATGTTTATCTGGGTACTTATGTGCAGTATAGGTGACTAAGCATAAGAATGCATTCTTCTGTGAACTAAGACCCCGGCTTTTAACTTAGCTGTAGGGATAACAGTGGTGCCTGGGTGAGTGAATCTGTGAATGCATTTGTTTGAACATTTGCATGCGTGAGTGCGAAGGGTTAATAGATTTATGCATGTTGCTATGTAAGCAAAGCGCGTAACTAAGGAAGGCACACTCCTTACATAGCAGCAAGCACTGCTATGTAAGGCAGGCAAAGCGGGCGCTCCTTTACATTAAGCCTCGCTGCTTAGCAGTGCAGCTTGATGAATCAGTCCCACTGGCCCTAAAGTATCTGTGGGAAAGATCCAATACCCTTAAAGTGAACCAGAGCCGAATCACCCTCATGTATTTTACCATATATATCAGTGGGAACATTAGTGAAAACACCTACCCTGCTTTCTGTTTCATCCTTCACTGCTCAGCCTGCTTGTCAGCAGCCCTGATAAAATCCCATAGGTTAGGATTTAGTTAGTGTTAGGTCCCCTCCCATCGAGGATGACTTCTCCGCAGTGGGAGGGACGAGTACTTAACAAATTGCATGCAAGCTGTTACGGAAACCAACATCCTCCAGTGGTAGACAGGTCATGTGTATGCTAGGTGTGTATTTTACCCCACAAGTGGGGCTTGCACTCTCTTGCAGGTAGGCACTTATCTGTTTTTAAGTAGCGCTGCTCATTTCCTTGCCATGTACTAATTTAATTCATTTTTGGTCAGCTGTTCCCACTTAAAGTGGACCCAAATTAAAAATACAAGATTTCAGAAATAAAATCTATTTTCTAAATTATAATAATAAATAGCAGCCTTTTTTCAGCTGCATGATGACAAATATATAATATTTTAGATTTATTGGAGGAACCCCTCCCTTTCTTTCAAATTGCCGGGATTTTTCCGGCAAACTGGTGGAGTAGATGATGTCTAGCAATGGAGGAATTGCTAATGGCTGCCCCCAGCATAACCCTAGCTATGAAAAGAAAAGGGTGAAAAGCATGCACTGAAATGCTCATAGGCTTGAAGGAGTGTTTATTTATCTTTGTATGTGTCAGAGTGATGCAACTAAATATTTTTAATTAAAAAAAATGTTTGGTTTGGGTCCGCTTTAACAGCCTTGCTTTTGGTGTATATGCAGAGCTTCTATTTGGGTTCAAGGTGCTTTGCAGTTTCTGAGGGGGGCTCAGCAAACCTCTGATAGGAGGCCATTAGGAGGCAGCCTGGTGATGCGCTGATCCACCTTTTGTGTAATTTTCAATTTTACTTGGTGGCGCACCCAGGCTATGCATATGTTAGGATTTAGTTAGTGTTAGGTCCCCTCCCTTCGAGGATGACTTCTCCGCAGTGGGAGGGACGAGTACTTAACAAGCTGCATGCAAGCTGTTACAGGAAACCAACATCCTCCAGTGGTAGACAGGTCATGTGTATGCTAGGTGTGAATTTTACCCCACAAGTGGGGCTTGCACTCTCTTGCAGGTAGGCACTTATCTGTTTTTAAGTAGCGCTGCTCATTTCCTTGCCATGTACTAATTGAATTCATTTTTGGTCAGCTGCTCCCACTTAACAGCCTTGCTTTTGGTGTATATGCAGAGCTTCTGTTTGGGTTCACGGTGCGTTTGCAGTTTCTGGGGGGCTCAGCGCACCTCTGATAGGAGGCCATTCGGAGGCAGCCTGGTGATGCGCGGATCAACCTTTTGCGCAATTTTCAGTTTTACTTGGTGGCGCACCCAGGCTATGCATATGCATAGGTTAGGATTTAGTTAGTGTTAGGTCCCCTCCCATCGAGAATGACATCTACGCAGTGGGAAGAACGAGTACTTAACAAGTTGCATGCAAGCTGTTACAGGAAACCAACATCCTCCAGTGGTAGACAGGTCATGTGTATGCTAGGTGTGTATTTTACCCATACAAGTGGGGCTTGCACTCTCCTGCAGGTAGGCACTTATCTGTTTTTAAGTAGCGCTGCTCATTTCCTTGCCCTGATAAAATCCCTGACTGAGTATTCAGTCTGGCTTTGCTCAGGAATCATTATAGCTGAGTCACTATAGCAGAGCCACAAGGGGGTAGGCTTGGGCTTGAAAAGACATCAGAGAAGACAGACTCAGCTATAATGATTCCTGAGCAAAGCCAGACTAAATGCTCAGTCTGGGATTTTATCAGAGCTGATTAGAAGCAGGCTGAGCAGTGAAGAATGAAACAGAGAGAAGGGTAGGTGGTTTCTCTAATGTTCCCACAGACATATATGGTAAAATACATGAAGGTGCTTCATCTCTGGTTCACTTTAATGAATAAATTATTTACAGAATAAATTGCAGCAGACTTTATTAAACAGACTTTAGTAAACAAGAAAGAACATATCATATATTAATAAATATTAAATAAATAACACTTAATATTAAATAAATAACAGTTAGAAAAGTGGGCCATGGATACATATATCCACTTTTTTGAAGTTAAAATGTGTTTATAATATACAGGATAGGCTAATAGATGTTCAATGCGAATACATTTAACAACTGTCCATACACTTTTAATGATAAAAATACTGTTGTGTAGATAGTAATGTAGGTGATTTCACAAATGAAAGAGTGATACAGCACACAGTTATCTGCATCACTGATGATAAGAAAGATGATAAATAAATAATGATATGCAACTTTCCACTTTATTCTCTGCTGAGAGATAAATGACTCACATATCCCCAAGGAACGATTCTCCATTTACAAGGCCTAAGTAACTTAGTGGTGGTGAGCCTTAAATATGCTAACCTGTTATTAAAGAAAAAGTGCACTTATAAAAGAATCGCACCATTAAACTTAGGTTAACCTGCCCTGTTATTTACAAATAAGTCTGTCTGTTTGGTTTCACCACACATGGTTTTATGTTATATTTGCCTTTGAGCCATGTTATGTATACACTTCTCACTTCTCTCTCACTTCCCTGATTTTCCTTACATTGGCATATATTTAGTTGTCCCTAGGATAGCATTTAGTAGTTGTATGTGTGGTGCACCACTTTTCAATCTCCAATGACCTCTGTATTTGTGGATTGACGTTTTGCTCTGTCACTGCCCTGGTTACCTGGGGCGTGTGGCAGAATCCACATTGATTTGGTCCATGTGATCACGGAGTTGAGGGACAGTAGTACTGGGTTGTGTTTTACTTTCAATAGGTATTTGATACACACTAGACAGCACTCCTTGAGGTAGCCAGGTAGCCGCTGGTGAAACATGTTCAGTTGACATGGGATTTTCTGCATCCTACTGTGGCAGTGCTATGCCTCTTCCACCACTGTGCAGTGGCCCATCTGCTTTCATATCCTTGGTTGCCTTCGGGAGATGGACTTGTTATGCTGTCCTGGAGTTCCATTTAAGCCAATCAGAGCAACCAGCCTTGTGGAGCATCCATACTCTACTGGGGGTGACAGGCTTTATCCCACATAGAAATGGTTAGATGTTTGTGTGCTACACGCACTTTTCTGCAGTTGCCATAGCAATATATAGGCGTCAATTCACCAGAGGTTATCAATAGAGATGGGCCGAACGGTTCGCCGGCGAACGGTTCCCGGCGAACTTCGGTGGTTCGCGTTCGCCTCCCGCAGGCGAACGTTTCCGGAAGTTCGGTTCGCCCCACAATGCACTATGAGGGTCAACTTTGACCCTCTACATCACAGTCAGCAGGCCCAGTGTAGCCAATTAGGCTACACTAGCCCCTGGAGCCCCACCCCCCTTATATAAGGCAGGCAGCGGCGACCTTTACGGCCACTCGTGTGCCTGCATTAGAGAGAGTAGGGCGAGCTGCTGTCTGTCTCTCATAGGGAAAGATTAGTTAGGCTTAGCTTTTCCTGGCTGCATACCTGTTCAGTGATCCTGCCACTGCATACCTGTTCTGTGAACCCACCCACCACTGCATACCTGTTCAGTGATCCTGCCACTGCATTCCTGTTCTGTGAACCCACCCACCACTGCATACCTGTTCAGTGATCCTGCCACTGCATACCTGTTCTGTGAACCCAGCACTGCATACCTGTTCTGTGATCCTGCCACTGCATACCTGTTCTGTTCAGTGAACAGTTTGGTGTGTCAGTGTGAAGCAGTACCTTAATTACACTACCTGATTGATGTATACACATGCAAGATGTTTTAAAGCACTTTAGGCCTGTCATTCAGCATTCAATATGATTTCTGTCCTTAAAACGCTGCTTTGCGTCAAATCCAGATTTTTCCTGGGGACTTTTGGCGTATATCCCACTCCGTCATGCCCCCCTCCAGGTGTTAGACCCCTTGAAACATCTTTTCCATCACTTTTGTGGCCAGCATAATTATTTTTTTTTTTCAAAGTTCGCATCCCCATTGAAGTCTATTGCGGTTCGCGAACTTTAACGCGAACCGAACCTTCCGCGGAAGTTCGCGAACCCGGTTCGCGAACCTAAAATCGGAGGTTCGGCCCAACTCTAGTTATCAACCTATTTATCTCTTGGGAGGTAATTTACCTCCTGTGATATCTCCAAATAGCAATTCTCCAAAAGTATAGGGGAAAATATCGACAGAGAGAAATGCAAGAGATAAATGTGAGATAAGTATGAGATAAATAAGTGATAGTTAGTAGTTAGTTTTTCTCCAAATCGAAATTCACCAGGGAAGAAAGGGGGTGTGGCCATTCGTTATTTTTTCATCTCTTTATCCCCTGAATGAACCTGGAGATATCGTGGTTTTCACACAGCAGCTGCTGCTGTGGAAGATGGAGCCTTTTGAGCTTACTCTGTTAGGCCTGATGCACACCAAAAACCGCTAGCAGATCCGCAAAATGCTAGCAGATTTTGAAACGCTTTTTCTTATTTTTCTGTAGCGTTTCAGCTAGCATTTTGCGGTTTTGTGAAGCGTTTTTGGTGTAGTAGATTTCATGTATTGTTACAGCAAAGCTGTTACTGAACAGCTACTGTAACAAAAAACGCCTGGCAAACCGCTCTGAAGTGCCGTTTTTCAGAGCAGTTTGCGTTTTTCCTATACTTAACATTGAGGCAGAAACGCCTCCGCAATCCAAAATCTGCAGCAGCCCGGGCGTATGCGTTTCTGCAAAACGCCTCCCGCTCTGGTGTGCACCAGCCCATTGAAATACATTACCCTAGCGGATCCGCACCCGCAAGCGGATCGCAAAACGCAGCCGAACCTCTCTGGTGTGCACTAGGCCTTAGAGCTTGCTTCTATTATGAGGAGACGAAGGCGCAGGAGGAGGGTCTGTTTAATTGCCCCTCGTATTTTTCGTGAGAGAACAGTTCTTGATAATTTTACTGAGACAGAGGTGGTGAAGAAGTTCAGACTCACTCGTGATATGATTTATGATATGATCCGGCAGTAAAAGGCGGGATTACTCTGGTCAGGTAGTGGTAAAACTCCGCCTCCTACCCACAATGCTTCACTTTCAAGCTTACAGAGAGGAAAAGTATCCCATGTAAATCATTAATACCAATTACCTAACTCTCTGCTTTCTCACACTTTCCTCATGCATATCTCTCCATTATCCCCTGCTATCGAACACTGGCTGTGGCCAGTGGGCACTGTGGGGGCATAGTGAGGGCTGACACATAATTTTTAAAATTCGTAATTTGAAATACCTATGGCAGCTTTATATAAAGCTTGCATTGTATTGCCACTTGTAGCCTCAATAGTAGGATAAATACGTCAATTGCCACTACTATAGGTACTATGGTAATCCCCTCCCCTCTATACAGAGCCGATTGGGTACAGCCTTATGAATTGCTGTATATATTGAATTGTTTTTAAAGAGGCTCTGAAGCAAGAATAAATCTCGCTTCAGAGCTCATAGTTAGCAGGGGCACGTGTGCCCCTGCTAAACCGCCGCTATAGCGCCGCTAAACGGGGGTCCCTTCATCCCCAAACCCCCCACTGCGACACTTGGTCTCAGACTTGGTCGCTCCTGGAGGCAGGGCTAACGGCTGCAGCCCTGCCTCCAGTCGCGTCTGTCAGCGGCGCATCGCCGCCTCTCCCCCGCCCCTCTCAGTGAAGGAAGACTGAGAGGGGCGGGGGAGAGACAGAGATACGCGCTGACAGACGCACGTGGGGCAGGGCTGCGGCGGTTAGCCCTGCCCCAACCAGGAAGCGCTCCCCCGCATTACGGAGGGGATTTAGGGGATCAGGGACCCCCGTTAAGCCGCGGGATAGCGGTGGTTTAGCAGGGGCACACGTGCCCCTGCTATCTATGAAGTCTGAAGCGAGATTTATTCTCGCTTCAGACTCTCTTTAAATGGCTATGACTTGAAAAAGCGGAGGTAGAACTTCCGCGAAACGCGTTGTCATTAAAGCATATCTTATCCAGCCGGGTTGTCTTTATCAATTGCTGATAACCTGACTGTACGCCTGCTCTCTGCGGCATTACAATAGAAGCAGAGAGCGCGTTCTAGTCTCCATAGCAACCTTTACAGGAAGTGCCCCAGAGAGTGACGTCACGTCCGCCCTACCAGGAGAGCCCAGTCCCCGGCTCGGCATAGAGGGACGCAGGCTAATCGTGGCAAAGCACGCTGTGCTAAGCCAATTTCGTATGAGGGGAGACCTGTCCTGGGATATCACCCCTCCGTATTGTATACATTGCTCAGTGCGCCCCCTCTCTTTTCTTCTTCCCATTTTTAGTGGCTTGTTGGGGAGCGGCCAAGCACTACAACTGACGACCTGATCGCACCTGGGGCTGATCCACCACCCCACTTTGTATTTAAACCATACAATGTAGTCACTTTGGCAAATAATCGTCTAGGAGTAAGCAACAGGTCATACACAAGAAGGCAACAGGAATATAGGGCAGCAAGGAACAGAGTACAAGGGCCGATAACTCAGGCTAGGAGGGCCAGAACACTGGTACAATGAACTAGGCTTGGTTTATATCCTTGTGCTGAGAGATCAGGTGACCATTCAGATCTCCTCCCAACAGTCTGTAGAGGAATGCAAGTTCTGAAGGAGTGAGTCCTCTGCTGGCAGGCAGAGAAACAACATGATTCAAGGCAATGTTCATGAGGACATGTGCTGGTGAAGAGATGACGTCCATGCACCACATTCACAGGGATGTCACCAACAGAAGCAGAGCATGACGCAGCATCTTTCTTTCTGTACACAACAGAACTTGTACACAACAGAACTTCGGATGCAGGGTTGCTCGTAAACTATGCCAGAGCGAATCTACGCGTCGTAGTACGCAACTACGCATCGTAGTTCGTAGGTGAAGTTTAAGAACTACACGTACGCATTTCCGCATAGTCGTAGTCCCGCTATGCGAAGCTTCGCCCGCTACGCGTAGTTGACGTATGTATTGCGAAGTCATCTACGCGTGCGGTAACTGCATCTATATGCATCATTGCGCATGCGCAGAAATATTATTGCCCTTTTATACGCATACAATTCCGCATTGGAAGGTGGAATGTACGCTTATATTAGTTTATATATGAACATAGGTAGCAGATTATTGCGGAAATTTTTCCGCATAAGGGCATAAGCGGTCGCATCAACTACGCTACGCACTACGCGAAGCTTGCGTATTTTAACGCGTAGTCTACGGAATGCAAATGTAGTGAAGTTTCTGATTACATAGCCGTAGATTGCGAAGCGTATTTGCGTAAAAATACGCGTAGTTCCAGCGTAGCGAAGTTAGCTGACTACGACCATCCCTGTTCGGATGGTCAAAGCGAATTCCATTAAAGTCAATGGGGTGACTTTAACAGCAAAGCCTCTATATAGGTTATATCACTAAATTTGCTAGGTATGTGTAGGAAAACAGTGGCAACAAGGTAAAAAAGAAAGTTACAAAAGGCCTTTTTCAGAAAATGGTCTGCAGATAAACTGGAATTTTGCATGATGGACAGCGTACAGAAGGCAACAAAAACATTAGGCCATAGAAGCCGGATCTGAGACTGAGAAATGGTGAAACTGTGTCAGCTCAGCCCACTCTTAGCAGCAGGGGCGTAGCAATAGGGGGTGCAGCGGTTGCGACCGTATCAGAGCCCTTGGGCCAGAGGGGCCCTCCCTCAACTACAATGTTAGCTCACTATTGGTCCTGTGCTCATAATAATCACTTCTATAGATAATTTGAGTAGTAGTAATCATTAACAAACTGCTCCCCATTTCCTTCTTGTATGTCTGACACTGTAGCTGCCATTGGCAGGTTTTGGTGTGCCGCATAAATAGTTATGTATAGAGTGCTTGGGGAGCTCCATGCAAAACGTGCAGAGGGGCCCACAGATCCTTAGCTACACCACTGCTCAGCAGTCTCTCTTATCAAAACAGCAGGAAACTACATTGCTAGCTGGCATCATGGACTGGATGACATCTGGAATGAATGCCACCCATAAAGGTGTCTAGAAGTAGTGCAGTGACAATAGGCCCAAGGATAGAGAACCTGCGAAAGAGCGTGGAAAAGCAAGACACAGTGGTGGAAAAAGGATTCAAAAAGACACTGTACTTTTTGAGAAAATTGATTTTAAATATGCAAAGAAAAATAGTTTTTAAACTGTAATTTTTTTTAGTTTAGAAAACACTTTTTCTTTGCATTTTTTTCTCAAAAACTATGAGGTATTTTTAGAAAATTATTTTTTTTTACTTGTACCCACTATTCTCCTTAATATATGTAGCAATGTTGGCACCACTACCATGTATGGGGGCTTTGCTATTCACTGGCAAAGTCGGCATGAAATGACACAAAAATTACGCAAAATTTTAGGCGAAATTACGAATCACTATACGAAATCAATGGAATTTACAATTCGTAATTACGTATAAGCGTAAATGCGAAAATGTATGCAAAATTTTGAGTAAATGTAATAAGCCGATAATGATCATCACTGAGCAAGAGCAGTAGCAGTGTGTCCCCTCTGGGGTCAGCTATTCATCTAGTAATATTAATTAAAAAAAACAGATGTACACTAAACCAAAATGTATTATCGACTGTGTAATATGTTGGCGCTTTATAAATGCAATACATAAATAAATTATCCCTGAATAAAAACAATTAAAAACATTGCAGCGGTGACATCAAGTATCCAACCATATAATAATGAACATAGTGAGTCACATGATAATGATAATAACACAGATAATAACAGACACCACAGCTTCCTCAGAGATAGAGGAGTAATGGGTAGGGGTCCCTTATACTGTGGGTTGCAAAAGTATTCGGCCCCCTTGAAGTTTTCCACATTTTGTCATATTACTACCACAAACATGAATCAATTTTATTGGAATTCCACATGAAAGACCAACACAAAATGTACACATGAGAAGTGGAATGAAAATCATACATGATTCCAAACATTTTTTACAAATCAATAACTGCAAAGTGGTGTGCGCATAATTATTCGGCCCCCTTTGATCTGAGTGCAGTCAGTTGCCTATAGACATTGCCTGATGAGTGCTAATGACTGAATAGAGTGCACCTGTGTGTAATCTAATGTCAGTACAAATACAGCTGCTCTGTGAGGGCCTCAGAGGTTGTCTAAGAGAATATTGGGAGCAACAACACCGTGAAGTCCAAAGAACACACCAGACAGGTCAGCGATAAAGTTATTGAGAAATTTAAAGCAGGCTTAGGCTACAAAAAGATTTCCAAAGCTTTGAACATCCCACGGAGCACTGTTCAAGTGATCATTCAGAAATGGAAGGAGTATGGCACAACTGTAAACCTACCAAGAAAAGGCCATCCACCTAAACTCACAGGCCGAACAAGGAGAGCGCTGATCAGAAATGCAGTCAAGAGGCCCATGGTGACTCTGGACGAGCTGCAGAGAGCTACAGCTCAGGCGGGAGACTCTGTCCATGGGACAACTATTAGTCATGCACTGTACAAAGTTGGCCTTTATGAAAGAGTGGCAAGAAGAAAGACATTGTTAACAGAAAGCATAAGAAGTCCCGATTGCAGTTTGCCACACGCCATGTGGGGGACACAGCAACCATGTTGAAGAAGGTGCTCTGGTCAGATGAGACCAAAATGGAACTTTTTGGCCAAAATGCAAAACGCTATGTGTGGCAGAAAACTAACACTGCACATCACTCTGAACACACCATCCCCACTGTCAAATATGGTGGTGGCAGCATCATGCTCGGGGGGTGCATCTCTTCAGCAGGGACAGGGAAGCTGGTCAGAGTTGATGGGAAGATGGATGGAGCCAAATACAGGGCAAACTTGGAAGAAAACCTCTTGGAGACTGCAAAAGACTTGAGACTGGGGCGGAGGTTCACCTTCCAGCAGGACAATGACCCTAAACATAAAGCCAGGGCAACAATGGAATGGTTTAAAACAAAACATATCTATGTGTTAGAATGGCCCAGTCAAAGTCCAGATCTAAATCCAATCGAGAATCTGTGGCAAGATCGGAAAACTGCTGTTCACAAACGCTGTCCATCTAATCTGACTGAGCTGGAGCTGTTTTGCAAAGAAGAATGGGCAAGGATTTCAGTCTCCAGGTGTGCAAAGCTGGTAGAGACATACCCTAAAAGACTGGCAGCTGTAATTGCAGCAAAAAGGTGGTTCTACAAAGTATTGACTCAGGGGGCCGAATAATTACACACACCCCACTTTGCAGTTATTAATTTGTAAAAAATGTTTGGAATAATGTATGATTTTCGATCCACTTCTCACTTGTACACCACTTTGTATTGGTCTTTCACGTGGAATTTCAATAAAATTGATGCATGTTTGTGGCAGTAATGTGACAAAATGTGGAAAACTTCAAGGGGGGCAAATACTTTTGCAACCCACTGTATATCTCCAAGCCATTGCAGTTTGCCACAAATCACTGCCAGGTGGGCATGGCCACACCTGACGTCACCATGCCACGCGTACGTCACGTAACGTGCATGCATGATGACATGATAATCTATGCAATAGATTCTCGGGGTACAATGTATGTACAATAAGGGATTGTCACCAATCACATGATATATTTGTTGTTGTTATATTTATAATCATGTGACTCACTATGTTCATTAACTACTTGCGGACCGCCGCAGTATGAATCTAGGGCGGGCAGGGGGAGCTGCGGTTCTGATCTGACGTAAACTCTATGTCCCATTGACCGCACGCCCCCGCCTGTCCCCGCTGCTCCGTTCGCTCGGTCCCCGCCGCAATGTGGTGCCCTGCCGCCTCTATGACGGCAGAGCACTGTGAGCCGGGAAGGAGCCGTTTTCATTGGCTCCTGGCCCTGTCATTCATAAAACAGAGAAACCGAGAGCCCAATATAGTGTAGTATGTATTGGATCAGGGAGAATTAGTGTGGAGTAAGTATTATACTTACAAACATGGGTTACCGTTTAGGCAACCACTATATAGGCAGGTGGGGAGATTAGACCTGTCCCCACTCAGGATTAAGATGTCGCTCTCTGAAGAAGGAAAGGAGGGTTTGTCACCCTTCCAACCACCAAGGGTGGATATCTTGACAAGTAGATGTACAGAGACGCCAAAATAGACTCGATGCTGTCGCTTAAGATAAAAACAATTTATTCACATACTCCATGAACAGATCATCTGTTCATGGAGTATGTGAATAAATTGTCTTTATCTTAAGCGACAGCATCGAGTCTATTTCTGAGTGGCCGGTCCACCGCCGCCACCCGAATATTTTGAACATTTTAGCATATTTTATCCTTTTGGCGCCTCTGTACATCTACCTGTCATTCATGTAAGCCATTCCCATTGGCTTACATGGAGTGACAGGGTCAGGAGCCAATGAAAGCGGCTCCTAACGGGCGCACAGCGCTCTGCCGTCATACCGACGGCAGAGAGAGCAGCCTGCGGCGGGGACAGAGCGGCGTGACCATCGGGAGCGGCGGATTTTAGCGGCGATTTGTCGGGAAGCGGCGGTTTACTGGACCCTAAGTGGTTATTATATGGTTGAATACTTGATGTCACCCGCAACAGTGTTTTTAATTGTTTTTATTCAGGGATAAATCCCTAGTAAATTTTGTTATACTGGACATCTGTTTTGTTTTTTTAATTTGTTATTACTAGATGGCAGTGGCGTACCCAGGGAATTTGACACCTGGTGCTGATTATTTACAGACGCTTCCCTCCCCCCATAAAAATACCAACACATTTTTTTTATGGGAGGGTTGATGGGTTGGGGTGTTGTGCGTGTCGCTGCAAATTTTGGAGGATTTTGGGGAAACAGAGTCATCAGGATGTGGATGGAGCTAACCGTTATGCTATACAGTGCTGCAGAAGATGTCAGTGCTATATAAATACACAATAATAATATGGAAGGCCATTAGACTATGACTATGGTATGATTAGATTGTGAGCTCCTCAGAGGACAGTCAGAAAAGGGGACATATGAAAGAGGGGGATGCATAAGAGGAGGGGGTGATAAAGAGTTTATGGCAAAAGACAGCCTGGTGGGAGAGGAGAAATGTCAGGAAGACCTCTCTCCAGGACTGCAGACGTCACCAGTGCTGTTTGGCAACAATATGCTGTTAAAAGAAGCCGCTAAAATCTGAAAAGAGGAAAGGGTCATGGGGAAGACAACAGGCTGGGAGGGGTAGCTGGGGCAGAGATAGAGCTACCTGCAATAAAGCTAATCTAAATTTCCTGGAGCTTGCTTCTCTGCTCACTACAGAAGTTGGCTGTCAGCACCTGTATCACTGGCTTCTGCAACAGCAGACTGCCCTGCATTATTGATTAATTACTCTGATCATGATAAATAATCAATAGTCTAGGGCACTCTGCTATTACAGCAGCCAGTACACATGGCTACTAATGATAGGCAACTTCTGAAGCACTAAACACATCCTGCCACCTCTCTCTGCTAATGTCCCAGCTGCAGCACAACAATCATTCTCTCTACTCACCCTGTTGTTCTGCACATTCCTTCACTGCAGGCTGTGTGTAGAGAGCAAAGAGCCACGTTGCCCATGGGACAGGAATGGTGAGGGGTGCTCCATCTAGTGCAGGAAGTACTATAGCCCCCTGCACTGCCTGTTGCTATTTTCCTAAATGTTGCCCAAACTATGAAAAAAGGTCCCTGGTGGAAGAACACAGTGACTGAGCGCCACAGTGGCACCCATAGCCATGGCTACACCCAGTGATGTGAGCACCTGCAGCCCTATGGTAGGTACGCCACTGCTACATGGATGTCTTTTCTATTGGTTTATATGCTGTTTCAAATCATCCATGGCATTTCATTTGGTTTGGCTCTTCGTTTGTTTTTGCCCTCTGGTTAGCTATCGGGAGACCGCGCTGCCAGCTGGCAGTGTTAGCTGGGTGGATTACATCAGCAATGATGAAGTGTACCTACAAGTTGGGTCAATGAAGTACTGATCCTGAAAGGTGGCAGCAGCAGGGGGAGGTGGTGGGCTCTGAGATGGCACGTGGACTGCATTGCTAGCTGGCAGCATGAGCTGGGTGGACTGCATTGACAATGCCACCCAATAAGCTGTATGCAACACCATATACTATTATACAGGGGCGTAACAATAGACCCTGCAAGGGATGTAGTCGCAGGAGGGCCCAGAAGCAGCAGAGGAGCCCCGTGGGGGAAGAAGTTTCTTTTCCCTGTCCTGGGAAACTGACTACTAAGGGCACTGAGAGAAAAAGCTTTCTGCTCTCTGCACAATTGTTCTAATGACTGCCTCTGCTCAGCCACTGATAAATAATTATACAAAGTTTTGAAGACAAAGATTTGTAGACAGTCCCTATTCAGTTGAAGAGAAATCGAGAGCCCAATATGGTGTAGTATGTCAAAATTGATTGGATAAATGAAACAGTGAGATGGTAATACTCACAAACACGGGTTACCACCTAGGTAACCACTCATTAGGCAGGTGAGGAGATTAGACCTGTCCTCACTCAGATTAAGAAGTCGCTCTCTGTAGATAGGAAGAAAGGGGGTAGATCACCCCTCCACCTGGGGTGGACTCAAATATATTGGTAGGTGAACAGAGGCGCCAGAAGGATAAAAGTACATAAAATTTTATATATTTACAGTCCTTGGTGTCTGCTTTAACGGAGGCGAGTCCACCACTTCCTCCCAGCAATTTTTTAAAGATTGTATGTACTTTTATCCTTCTGGCGCCTCTGTTCACCTACCAATATAGTCCCTATTCAGTGTTCTGCAGGGTCTTGTAATAAGCTAAGGGCTGGGAGCACACTCTTCTGTCTGTTTTCTGTATGCGTTTTCTGCACAACATGGGCTTGATTCACTAAACCGTGATAACTCAAATATCACACCTTATCAAAGATATCACACCTTATCAAAGTTAACATGCCTTATCAGAGTAGCATAGCGAGCGCTACGAACCCGCAGGGGCTCTGGGCAGGATGAGTGCCATTGCCAATTAGCAGGCATAAGTTCGTACCGCCTGCTTTGCTACACTGATAAGGAGTGTTAACTTTGATAAGGTGTGATATCTTTGACAAGGTGTGATATTTGAGTTATCACGGTTTAGTGAATCAAGCCCTATGTGTGTCTGTATGTTTGAAAATATGCATGTTTTATCACATAAGCTAATGTAATTAGAGAAAATGCCTGCAGTGCTTCACTGTCAGTTTTTATCTGCTTGGGAAAAACACATTCAAAGTGTGCACTAGCCAATTCAATAACATTGGTTCTCAGTTTACCTGTGCAGAAATCCAGCGGGGAAGGGGCCCCATGCAAAGTTTCGCAGGGGGGACAGTGATTTTTAGTTACGCCCCTGCTTGTATAAAAATACAAAATAAAATACAGCCAATGTTGGCCTTAAAATATAAGATAACAGTTAGTTTAGTGAGAGAAAATCACATTAGATCCTTCAAAAAAATGGCAGCAGCTGGATAAATAAAGGAAATTACTGAAAATGCAGCTAGATAGAAAAACACTCATGATTCCTTTACAAGTATACCTGGTTACCTGCCATTGAATGAAAAAAGGAAATAGACATCCCTTCCCCCAAATCATTCACCTCAAGGACAAATTTTGGCATTGATTGGCTACGAATTTGCTTTACACAAATCAACTAGATTTGCTGCAAATGTGACTTCACAAACTTTGTCTGTTTATCCCTACTATCAGTCTTTATAGTTACACTAGTGACCTTAGCCCGTTTAAAAACGGGCTAGGTCTGTCTCCGTGCGCCTGCCACGCGCATGCGCGCACTCGACCGTTGCGCGCTCACCGCGCATGCACCCGTTGCGCACGTCCGCCTCGCACACATGGCCGCCTCTTCCTCCCCTTCAGTGTCTCTGCGTCATGCGCAGTGCTACAAAACACACACACAGGGACATGGAACGCAGAGAGACACTTGGGTTTTATTATAGAGGATAGTTATCTAGATTAAAATAGACAGATGTTGGTATTAGGACAAATGAGGATAAGAGGCGCCCAGTTCAAAATAAAACTGTGTTAAAACCAATAAAAATGTTAAAGTGAACCCGAGGTGAGAGGGATATGGAAGCTGCCATATTTATTTCCTTTTAACCACTTTACGACTGCTTCACGCCAATGGGCATGGACACGGCGGCAGCCCCAGGACCACCTATCGCCGATCACCATAAGGTCCTTGGGGCAGCGTTTGGTGGTGATTGAGTTTGGTGGTGAAACCTATCTCTGCCGATCGCGCTGATAGGCTGATGGGGGGAGAGGAATAATTTTAAAAAAATGACTGAATTTATTTAAAAATAAATAACAAAAATATTTGTTAAAAAATAAACATTGGGGGAGGGATCAGACCCCACCAACATAAAGCTTTGTTGGTGGAGAGAAAAAGGGGGGGAATCACTTGTGTGCTGAGTTGTGCAGCCCTGCAGCGAGGTCTTAAAGCTGCAGTGGCCTATTTTTTGAAAAATGGCCTGGTCTTTATGGGGTTTAACACTGCGGCCTCAAATGGTTAAGACAATACCAGTTGCCTGCCTATCCTGCTGATCCTCTGCCACTAATACATTTAGCCATTGCTCCTCAACAAGCATGCAGCAAATCCGGTGTGTCTGACATTGTCAGAACAGACAGGATTGGCTGCATGCTTGTTTCTGGTGTGATTCAGACACTACTGCAGTCAAATAGATCAGCAGGACTGCCAGCCAACTGGTATTGTTTAACAGGAAATAAATATGGCAGCCACCATATCACTCACACCTCGGGTTACCTAAAAAAATAGTAATTGTGTAAGTACACAATTCTATATTGTTAAACAATAATGACACATTTCATGGGTTCAACTTACTTATTTTGAAGGTGTAAAGTCATCTCATTTCCCTGTTGTTAGTATTAGGAAGCTGTCCAAGGCTGTTTAAGTGAGTTAGGTTCAGTGTATGTCACTTGGCAAAGGTGCATCTAATGGTGCTTGGGATGAGCAAGCAAAATTTTCATGTTCAGTCTTGCAGCAAATCGGTTCCAATCTCACTTTGCAAGATTCCTATGAAATTGGTTGTCAAGTTTGCCATGTGGCCACTTTAGGTGAGAACAAGGATTGAGGATTTTCCACGTAAACAATCATACATTTTGTCGTATCACTGTTAGGCCTTTTGCACACTACATCCGATTCCGATTAAAAAAAACTTAGCAGCATGAAGTACTTTTTTTTAATCGGAATCAAAAATCGGATTGTACAAAAATTGGAATTGCATGTAGTGTGCAAGAGGCCTTAGCATGATTTTTTTTTAGATTGAATTTAACCCTTTATATTGATTAAAAGAGTTATTGATTGTTTCACTTCAATTTTCAAATGTTTCACTCGGCTTTAGGATCGTCTTCTCAAGTTGAATGTGCCAGTTTGGGGAAACCGATTGGCAAAATTGATACTGGAAGGTAAGTGAAAATTTCATAAACTTGCCAGCGCCAATTTTTCTGATCTCTGCTGTTCAGCATGCAGGTTTTAGGGCTGGTTCAGACGGACGTCTGCGTAGCGTCGCGTCTGGGGGCGTTGCGGCGGCTGAGCGGTCAGGCTTTCAGTAGCCTTCGGTCGCGTCGTGATGCTGTTGCGGTTTTTTTTTCCCGTAGGGGAACATTAGCCGTCGCGGTTGGCCGCTCCCTGGAAGCTACATGTTGCTTCCAGGGGCAGCCCGAACGCTCGCGAAAATCGGGACCCGAACGCCGCGTTCGGGTAAAAGCGCGCAAAAGCTTGGTGTAAACGCTCTCATTCACTTGAATGGGAGCGTTTACCGCGACGGTCCGAACGCTTGCGGTAAACGCTCCGCAAGCGTCCGTCTGAACCAGCCCTTACTGTGACATTCTATTCAGAGGTGTACTGATTAAGTGAATTTGAAGACTATCTCAGGAAGCTCAGAGTGCTCTTGTCAACAAGAAAACCTCCCTTGTGCTGTATGAGCATGTGCCTGTCATACCATTTCACCATTTACGTCTCCAGTATGTGTATTGAAGCAGAAAATGCAGAGAATACAAAGTACAAATGCAATTTTCACGTTACCCGTAGTACAGAAAAAAATAATAAACTACTTTTTAAATTCCAATTTCACCCAAACTAATGCTTGTTTTGGGTACACACCATTAAGCTGAAAAAACTTACCAATACCTTCTGACATTCTGTCAACCATATTTCCCCAAAACACACTTCATCTTTGTTCCCAGACGGTTTCGATACAGCAATAGAAATATAATTGTAACTTCTCCTCTCGTCTACTCATGATTTCAAGTGAAAACCAAAACAACAACAACAAAAACTACTCCCCCTCATTGCGTATGTCTGATTTAGTTAAAATGTTTTTTGTTTGAGTAACCAGTGCATAGTAACTTGCGTATAGTAGGAGTAGCAGACAGATTCTCATATTTTTGGTGAGTTGTTTATTTTTTGTTTTTTGCAACATACCTCACTTATCACTTATGGCTTGGCTTCCTGCAATAATTTTTTACCATTAGTCATCATATTAATAATTCTGTTATACTAAATAACATATGATCACAATATCTATCACCAGCAAGCATTCCGATTTACATAGTTTACCTATACATCCTTTTTATTTTGATATTCTAGTTATTGAGATGCTCACAATAGTAATAAATAATGAGACCTTGCCAGTGTCAACACAACAATTACAATAGCCTTTATAAGCAATAGTTGAGTTATAAAAATGTGTGTCTTTAAAACAGGCACACACTACCAGGCCCAGGGCCGTGCCGACACAGAGGCTCGAGAGCCTGGAGCCTTGGGGCGGAGCTAAATGCAGTGTGGGTGGGGCGCAAGGAGCAGGGCTGTGTTACCTTATGCCTGGCTGCTGGCTTGCCGCCCACCACCTCCACTGTGTTTATGCTGGGCTTACTTTACTTTGGTGAGAGGCAGGGGAGCTGGGGCGGGTGTCGCACGCTAGCCGCAGACCAGCTGTTGTTGGTGGGGTAATCAGCTGTCTGCTGCTGCGCTGTCCCCAGTCTCCCCTGCGTATGTGCATACAGAGCAGAGCGCCCCTCCCCTCCTCCTTCTGCCTCTGTAACACTGAGGGGCGGGCCTGAGCACTAGAGACAAGAGGAGAGGACCTGGACCCTGGAAGTTTAAGAATGAGGAGGTTGAGGACTCCACAGGACAGGTAGCTGTGCTGGGAAAGGGGGGATAGGAAGGGAGAGAAGTCACTCAGAGCAGAACTTGCAGAGATTCTGCTCAGTCCTGCACACACTGCCTGTTCTGCAGCTGGATCAGTTTCCCTAATGCTGCTGCTACGTGTGTGTGCAGGATACTCTCACCCCCTCTGCAGTGAGTGTCCAGCTAGGAGCTCTCTCTCTCCTTCCTTGAAATATGAAGCTGCTGCATGGGGGTTGTTAGATAACTGCAGTGTGTTAGGTCAGAGCTGGGCTTCCTGGGTGAGCACACAGGGGAAGTGACTATGAGCTGTGTGTCAGGTCTGTGATGATGCTGGCGTCTGTCACCCATACCCATGCCTCTCTCCCATTACCTATCACTCTCCATTCCTCCCTTCTCATCCTGTATCTCCCCCCCCCCCCCCCCCTCCTGTCTGAATGTTTTACCCCTCTGCCTTTCTACCCTATCTTTCCTTCCCTCAAATATCTCCCTCTTTAAAAGCATCCCATCAATGTTTCACTTTTAAAGTGGACCTGAACTCTTGCACAGGTCGAAAGGAAAACAGAGAAAATACACCCTGTATGTATTTAGAGAGTTTAGCCTGTCTAATTCCCCCTCATCTGTGTTGAATCTACGGTAACCAGACGTCCTGCTTTAGCCGGAACATGTCCCTGGTTCAGGGTCCCAGGTTGCAAAATGTCCCAGGAATTGTCACGCTTTTTCCCGCGGGACGTCCCAGCCGCAGGTCTCTGGCCACCATGGCCGCATCACCCTCAGCCCTAGCTTGCCTCCCTGCCCACCCACCCACCAATAGAGCGGGCGCTTTAGTTCCGCCCCCCCCCACCAGTTCTGCCCACCCTCCCTGAAAATACTTTTACCCCCCTCCCTGCATCCTGGCTATCTATATCCCATTCCCTCCTTGTCTGCCTGGCTACTTATACCCCTGCTACCCGGATGGCTACCTATATCTACTATAATGGCCTGGGGAACACCTACTTATGCATAGTTACCTACGGGGGCACCTACCTACTATGTGTAGCTACCTATACTGGGACACTTACCTATGCCTAGCTATCTAATGGGGCACCTACCTATGCCTAGCTACCTACTGGGGCACCTACCTATGCCTAGCTACCTACTGGGGCACCTACCTATGCTATGTCTAGCTACCTTTACTGGGGCACCTACCTATGCCTAGCTACCTATTGGGGCACCTACCTATGCTATGCCTAGCTAGTAGCTACCTATACTGGGACACCTACCTATACCTAGATAGCTACCTACTGGGGCACCTACCTATGCTATGTCTAGCTACCTTTACTGGGGCACCTACCTATCACTAGCTATCTACTGGGGCACCTACCTATGCTATGCCTAGCTAGTAGCTACCTATACTGGGACACCTACCTATGCCTAGCTACCTATTGGGACAGCTACCTATGTGGCTACCTATACTGGGGCACCTACCTATGCCTAGCTACCTATACTAGGACACCTACCTATGCTATGCCTAGCAACCTTTACTGGGACACCTACCTATTACCCTCCTCCCCGCTTACTGTCTGTCACCCTCCTTCACACCTCATTAGTATCATCCACCTCCCGACCCAGTCAGTGTCACCCTCTCCCCACCTAGTGTCATCCTCCTCCCCATCCAGTGTCAACCTCCTCCCATTCCAGTCAATGTCACCCTCCTTCTGTCCAGTGTCACCCTCTCAGCCGCATCCAGTGTCACTCTCCCACCGTACTCTGCAGCTCCATCCTGCCAGCACCCAGTGTGCCGCACATTTAATTAAATTATGTCTAAGGTAACATTTGGTGCATTTTTATATGTGCATGTGCATTTTTCATGTGTGTGTGTGTGTGTGTGTGGGGGGGGGGGTAATGTTTATTACATTTTAACATGTGTGGGAGGTAATTTCCCATTTGCTGCATTTCATATGTCAAAAGTAGCGTTTGCCTCATTCCATGTGTTGTGGAAATAATTTGCTGGATTCCATTTGTCAGAAGTAGGGGTTGTTGCATATCATGTGTCAGAGGTAATGGTTCTTGCATTTCATGTATTGGAGGTAATACAGTAGTTCTTGCATATCATGTGTCGGAAGTAGGGGTTGTTGCATATAATGTGTCGGAAATAGAGGTTGTTGCTTATCATGTGTCGGAAGTAGGGTTTTTTGAATATAATGTGTGAGAAATAGGGGTTGTTGCATATCATGTGTCAGAGGTAACTGTTGTTGCAGTTTGTGTCAGAGGAAACGGTTGCTGCATTTATTAGTTGATGGTCATAGTTGGCTACATTTGCTGCTTTGGGATTATTGTTGCCGAATTTTACATTTTGTTGTCGTTTCATGATTACTAAATGGTTTGCTGATAAATAGCATCAGTTTCTGCTGATTTATCATCTGCACATCCATGATGCAAATCTTCCGTCTCACCACATCATGGCAGAAACTAGGGCTGTGAAGTCGGAGTTGGAGTCGGAGTCGGGGGAATTTTGGGCACCCGGAGTCGGAGTTGGAGTCGTTGATTTCATAAACTGAGGGGTCGGAGTCGGATGATTTTTGTACAAAATCCACAGCCCTGTTAAGTATTAGACTAAGAAGTCGGAGTCGAGGAGTCGGAACCATTTTGGGTACCCAGAGTCGGAGTCGTGGTTTCATAAACTGAGGAGTTGGGAGTCGGAGTTGGAGTCGGAAGATTTTTGTACCGACTCCACAGCCCTGGCAGAAACACTGCTTCCTTATGTGTTTGTGGAATGATGTCTAATTACCCTTAGGCTCCCTGCATGCAATTACGATTGTTAATTGTTTTTTACATGATTTTTAGTTGTTACTGCATGCTGCATTTCTTTCTGCGTTTTTCTGTTGATAGCATTCAGGGAAAATTGGAATCACAAATTGGATTTGCAGTGTGCAGGGAGCCTTAGAGTCACTTTTCCTAACTTTTGTGGAAACTCTGACCTGCCACCTCACTGTTATGTGTTACATTACAGTTAGCCCCGCCCACATGATGTCATGGCCCTGCCCATTTTTGTCACGACGGGGGGGGGGGGCGCATTTGGGCAGCTCAGCCTCTGTTGATGGTGGACCTTGTCCCGGCCCTGACCAGGCCACACTATGTTTGACAGAATCTGCAGAGGCTATAAAAGAAATGAGGCACCCAAGGGAATGGAGCAGGTCCATAGTCTGGTACAACATGTTTATTTCTTGTTTGACACTGAACATGTTATGCATTGCTCAGTGTACTAGGAGCATAGTGCAAAGCTGATGGCTACAGACTATGAGAGTAAAATGTACCTAACACTAGTGTTGATCAAATTTGCTTGTTCAGTTCATGGGCTGCATGGTGGAACAGGGCACAAAAATTGTGTTAGCAGAACACAAAAGCAATCTCTATTGTAATCAAAGAAGTTGGACTTGGGAATGTGTTTTTACCAGCTTATTCATTGGGGGAAAGCGTTTTATCCAAGCTGAGCCCTAGATGGAATTGTTTACTAAAAAGTGGAAAAAAGGCTGTTTACCAATACTCCCAGTGCGTTCTGGGACACCAGGCGTTATTTCTGCTGGCTTCAGAACACAAAGTAAAAATTCCATAAAAATTAAAGTTGTCATGTTTCTGGCTATATACCTTGCTTTTGCTTTTTATTCATATTGCGTACAGTGACCAGATTTTTCTGGGTCCAACCTCCAACCTGGGACGCGGGGGATGGGGTGTTCGTGCGCAGCACCGAAAGATGGGCGTGGCCATGACATTGCATGGGCGGAACGTAACCGTAACCCCAAAGCAGCAAATATAGCCAACTATGTCCATTAAATAATAAATGCAGAAACAGTTACCCCAGACACCAGAACAAAAACGCAATGTGGGCAACATTTCAGCAGAAAAAAAAAACGCAATTTGGGCAACATTTCAGCAGACAACAAACGCAATTTGGGCAACATTTCAGCAGACAACAAACGCAATTTGGGCAACATTTCAGCAGAAAACAAATGCAATTTGGGCAACATTTCAGCAGAAAACTGCAATTTGGGCAACATTTCAGCAGAAAATAACGCATTGGGCAACGTTTCAGCAGAAAATAACAGTGGGCAACATTTCAGCACAAAATAATGCAGTGGGCAACATTTCAGCAGAAAATACCGCAGTGGGCAACATTTTAGCAGAAAATAACGCAGTGGGCAACATTTCACCTGCAAAAAAAGTAATTTACTCACCTGACAGAAGTCCCCTCACCCGGTCGGCCTCTGGTGCGCAGCTCCCTGGACCATCTTGCTCCTCCAATCTCCTGCGCTGAATAGAATAGCAGGGCTACAGGAAGATCACGCCCAAAGTCCTGTACTGGAGATACAAATAGTCTCCAATACAGGGCTTTGGACGCCATCTTCCCGTAGCCCTGCTCTGCCTGCCGGAAGACTATGCAGGCAGGAGCGGGGCTGCGGGCTATGAACTGGCGCGGCGTCTAATAGACACCACGGCCAGTTCATGCAATGGACGGTGGCCAGAGTCCCGAGGCCGGGACGTCCCACGGCTAAAAGCCTGGGACAGCGGACTCCGAATCCGGGACCTGTCCCAGGTAAAGCGGGACGTATGGTCACCGTATATTATGGCTATTCTATTTGCCAATTTGATATGAAGCATTTGCTATTATTGGATTTGATTAAATCTTTGTTTCAAGTCAGGTGGGAATGACTGTTTGTGCTATTTGTACAACTTTTGCTATGTAACTAACTTAAGTAACAGTAAAATTGAAATGCGCTACTTGCGCTCAAGAATTTTCCCTCAATTTTGTGAATATGCCCTCGTGTGTGAAAGAGAGAGGATAAGAAATAGCTCCCTGCTTCAATGACAAATAATAATCATTTAATTCCATAAAAAGCACAACAGATATCTTATTTTTAATTTAAATCTAGCATTCACAGGTACACAGCTATGCTGTTCTGGTTATCTAGGCCACAGGTTCTCAATATTTTGTACACATATCCCAGGGGTTACTTCTAATGGGTTTGTGGGGTAATTGTGCTTGTCACAGTCAATCAATTATAACAAGTTTTGAGCAACAGAAAATGATAAAATATATATGTTACGGCCAGAACCCGAAGTTTGGCCAGAACTAGAAGTGGCCGGCCACTTCGGGTTCTGGCCGGCCAATGCGCGAACTGGCCGCTGCGCTGCGGCCAATGTGAGAAATGAAACAATTCCTGTAAGGTTTAATGTGATGTTGTGACCGCAGCGCAGCGGGGCAAAATGTATCACACATCTTTACTTTATTCAATGGCATTAAGCCGCCCGGCTTTTTCCTCTGCCTCTCTCTCCTCCCCCCCGCCCCCGCCTCTCTCTCTCCTTCTCTTTATGGGCACAGCCGGGCGGGGACACGCGTGTCCCTCCGGAGTCGTTCGTCGCGGCAGGGGAATCCTGCCGTTCTTGCAGAGCGGGTGCTGGCAGAAGCGATGTCTGCAGCCTCCCCGCTCTGCTCTCCTGCCGCGAGGAACGACTCTCCTGGACACGCGTGTCCCCGCCCGGCTGTGCCCATAAGAGAAGGGGAGAGAGAGGCGGGGGGGGGGAGGAGAGAGAGGCAGAGGAAAAAGCCGGGCGGCTTAATGCCATTGAACAAAGTAAAGATGTGATACATTTGCCCGCTGCGCTGCGGTCGCAACATCACATTAAACCTTACAGGAATTGTTTCATTTCTCACATTGGCCGCAGCGCAGCGGCCAGTTCGCGCATTGGCCGGCCAGAACCCGAAGTGGCCGGCCACTTCTAGTTCTGGCCAAACTTCGGGTTCTGGCCGTAACATATACACAAAACTGAATAATAATTTTTAGTTAATTAAAGGCTTTAGGGAATGATTGGAATGCGTTTATACACCATTAGGCTGCACTCCTATTAAATGTGTATGAGTCAAAGGGTATTTGAAATGAAACTACCCGTACTGGAAGCTACTTGGTAAACACTGGCTTATAAACAAAAATGTTGAAAAACACTGACCAAAGCCTTGTACACAAACTGATGGTTCTCGGCCTATGTGGCCAAGTGGAACCACCTTTGACCGGAATTTTCCTCAATGTGACCTCACAGATAGACATGGTCAAGTGCAGGCCAGTGGCACTGCTCTTCTACTTACCCTGTACACATGTATGTTACATTTTACAATTTTTTGTGGTCCTTTACCTGTAGACTGTCATAGTTTTGTGATGTAAAGCAAACCTGACAAAAGTGAGTAAACAGAACTAAGCATATAAAAATGTACATAATGCAAAATTACCTCTAATGAAAACTGCTTGACAAAATGAGCTGTAATTCCGGAGATACAGGCTTTGGAAGTCTATATGGCCTATTTATGAAGCTAGCAATCAGCCAAAGTGCCAGAAAAGTGCTATTTCTTCTTCAAAAGTAATGGCACTTTTCTAGTCATCTTTGAATGCCACATTTACGTGGCATCAGGACACGTGGAACATAACAACGACCCTTACAACCCTGTGACAGTACAATGGTTCAGGCCCAGGCCTCACTCTTTCATTTTAGGGTCATGCCCTCCTCTTACCAGTGTTACCACCCTTGATTTGCATAGCACCACAGAGAGTGCAGTACTGTACCTACTTCCAGCAGTGGGACTTATCCATGCTCCTCTCCTCTGTTTCCTACAGCCAGGCAAAGTCCTGCAGAATTCCTCAAAATGACTCCCAATGCATGTCAGGTGGCATGCAGGAACACTCGGGAGCCATTCAAGCAGGGGAGGACTGGGACCTTTTGGCCTGGAGGGAAAACACAAACTAGAGGCCCGGTTTCATGGCACCCCCAGCCCAAATGACGCCACGTGCTATATACCGGTAGTCACATGGTCATGCCAATGCAGAAATACAGCAAGAATAGTAGAGGGACAGCATGACAGGTAAAGTATAAATGCACAGGCACCGTGGGGTACATAATAGATTTTGAGGGAAACCGTCGGGGTTTCCATTGCGTACATAGTTTGTTATTATCGCACTTAACGAATACATCGGCCCGAGATTTCCCAGCATCTCAGATTAATACATTCAACTACTTTCCACCCAAAATAAGTCAAATTGTTGATTGGGCATGCTTGTGGCGGCACAGATTTTCATCCGATTGGATAATTATCGAAGCAGTTGGTGGATCGGCCAGCCCTAAATCATTAAAGGAGAGGCAGCCTGGGGGGAAATCTCCCCCCTTCCCCCCTAGCCAGTCCTCCCCTGCATTCAAGCAATGTTCCAGCACCTCTCCTGGCAGCAATGAACAGAGCAGAAAAGAGTGGCCAGGATCTGACTTCTTTTCTAGGGAGAAGTAAAAATACAGCCATTACATCCATTAGTGACTGGAGCTGTGGATTACCAATTCATGTGAATGACAGTAGTGACAATTGGCCTTTTGGTGTTGCATGTATATAGCTGTATTCTCTAACATCAAAAAGCTACTCCAAGCAGATTGCCATTGTCATTGATGCATATAAGTGCAGTTTGCGTATGTCAGCAAATTCAAATTAATCAATATTACAAACAGACTTCTGTAGACTTGTGTAGGCATTATCTATACCTACAGCAGTATTCAGCTAAAGTGCAATTTCCCTTTAAAATGTTAAGGTCACTAGATTGGTCAGTTCATGAATTACAGGTAATTCTGCTTTGTCATTTACGGGCATAAAATGATAGTTTTCCTTTTTTTGGTTAATGAGGTAAATGGAAATATGCACTACAACATTTCTCCTGCTGTGCAGATCAGTAGTTTTAGTTCTCTGGGATTTAATTTGTATTACAGAAACTTTTAAGTTATCTCGTCTCATTGCTGCCCTCTAATGTCAAGAAGTTATAGGAAGGCATGAGCAGAGATTACAGTCTCTGCTAGAGATAATGCATAAAAGCAGATGCAATAATCATAAACTTTTTATGGATATTTAGTTAGAGCAGCATGAACACCTGGTGCCTGTTATATAAATAGGGAAATAATTGCAAATTGGCGTGTTTACTGTATCTTTCAATATCTCTCAACAGAAAGCTTTAAAACCCAATCTGGGGATTCCTTTTTAATAGTTTGGAATAGAGTGGAAAGGGGGTTAGAAACTTTAAAGGGTTTAAATCAGACAGTCATTATCCCCAGTAAAGAGAGTGTCGTCCTTCACTTCCTGCCCCTGTAACCTTCACAGACCTGTCTTGCTTTAACACAAAAATTGGTAGTTAAGGGCAAAAAGCAGTGAACAACTATAAAATCTGTGATTCTTAATCTGTCTCATGCTGCAAAAATGTTTTATTTGTTGTTGTTGTTGTTTTTAAATCACCTGATTGTATGGACAGGAAGTGGTGGATATTTCAAAACATGGGAATACAGAACAACAATACTAATCCAAAAACTGATTGCAAACCTTTATCCACTCTCCACAGTTACAACTAAACAAATTCTCTTTGAGATGAGCTTTAAAAGCAATCCCTACTCGTTGATGAAATTACATTTCATTATTGGTTTTCTTAGTATAAGGCATGCCCCCCAACCGTCCCGGATTGGTCGGGATTCTCCCGATTTGGGGGGGCTCTCCCGCTATCCCGGGAAGCCCCTCTTAAGTCTCGGCCAGCTGGGGAGAGAAGACAGGAAGAAAATGATTGATGCGCCAGTCGCGCTAATAAGGGATTCGGGAGCCAGCTTTATTCCTCCCTCCCTTCCTCTGAATTCCCCCACCTGCTGTGAGTGTCCCCCCCCCCCCCCCTCTGTAGGCAGTGTGTGCGGAGCGGAGCGGTAGGTCCTCTTACCGCAATCCATGCACACCGGCAACTAGTCTCCTGCTTCCTGTTTACCATGACGTCACAGGAAGCAGGAGACTAGTTGCTGGTGCACATGGATTGCGGTAAGAGGACCTACCGCTCCGCTCCGCACACACTGCCTACAGGGGGGGGGGGGACATTCACAGCAGGTGGGGGCATTTAGAGGAGGAGAGGGAGGAATAAAGCCGGCTCCCGAATCCCTTATTAGCGCGACTGGCGCATCAATCATTTTCTTCCTGTCTTCTCTCCCCAGGGGAATCTCCTCCCCACACAGGGGCACCTTCCTCCCCACCCACGGGCATTCTCCCCCCTTCCACTGACGACCTCCCTACCCACTAGCACCCTCCTCCCCACTCACTCCCCACCCACTGGCACCCTACGACCCCCCTACCCACTGGCACCCTACGACCCCCCTACCCACTGGCACCCTCCTCCCCACCCACTGGCACCATCCTCCTACCCACTGACACTATCCTCCTACCCACTGGCACCTTTCTCCCCCACCCAGTGGCACCCTCCTTTCCACCCACAGGTACCCTCCTCCCCACCCAGTGTCACCCTCCTCCTTCCCACTGACACCCTCCTTCTAACCACTGGCACCTTTCTCCTCCACCCAGTGGCACCCTGCATTCCACCCACAGGTACCCTCCTCCCCACCCAGTGTCACCCTCCTCCTACCCACTGGCACCTTTCTCCCCCACCCAGTGTCACCCTCCTTTCCACCCACAGGTACCCTCCTCCTACCCACTGACACCCTCCTTCTACCCACTGGCACCCTCCTCCCCACCCAGTGTCACCCTCCTTTCCACCCACAGGTACCCTCCTCCCCACCCAGTGTCACCCTTCTTCCCACTGACACCCTCCTCCTACCCACTGGCACCTTTCTCCCCCACCCAGTGGCACCCTCCTTTCCACCCACAGGTACCCTCCTCCCCACCCAGTGTCACCCTTCTCCTACCCACTGACACCCTCCTCCTACCCACTGGCACCCTCCTCCCCACCCAGTGTCACCCTCCTTTCCACCCACAGGTACCCTCCTCCCCACCCACTGGCACCCTCCTCCTACCCACTGGCACCCTCCTCCCTATCCAGTGTCAACCTCCTCCCTGCTCACTGGCACCCTCCACTTTCCACTAACACCCTCCTCCTACCCACTGTCACCTTCCTCCCCCACCCACTGGCACCACCCTCTCCCACCCACTGGCACCCTCCTCCGCAAACTCATTCCTCCCATTGTCACCCTCCTGCAATAGCAGGGGTGTGGCTTAATGCCGCACAGGGGGCGTGGCTTAAGTGTCCCTCTTTCCCATCGTCAAATGTTGGGAGGTATGGTATAAGGAGATGCGATAAGAGTCAGTGTGAAAACAGAATTTTATAAAGCCAAATCCAGGTGCAATCACTTTCCTTATTCTTATCTCTGCAGGAGTGCCTTCATTAGCTGATGCCAAAGTAAATAACATTGAAAGTACCTGGTTACAAGCCCTTACACCAGCTACAGTATTTTCTGTATCACAGATAGAGATGGCCCGGAAGGTTTGCCTGCGAACATATTCACGCGATTAACGCGGATTTGCGTTCACGTCGAACCGCGAACACTAAGCGCGTTCGACCCGCCCCCTATACTACATCATTGGGCTAAACTTTGACCCTCTACATTACAGTCAGCAGACACATGGCAGCCAATCAGGCTGCAATCCCTCCTGCAGCCCTTCGCCCTTATAAAAGGCAGCAGCATCGGCCATGTTCTCACTCTGCTGCCTGTAGTGAGAGATAAGGGCAGGGCCGGGCCGAGGCATAGGCTGGAGAGGCTCCAGCCTCAGGGCGCAGTGTAGGAGGGGGCGCAGAATTCATTCAGCTGTCATTCTTAATTGTGTATGAAGCAAAAAGAAATAAGAAAAGGGGATACATAGCAGTGACTGCAAGCCAGATAACTAGATATTAAGGTTTTGGGGAGGTTGTGGGCCCTGTGGCCCTCCTAGTCTAATAGCAATCCGTGTGTGACAGCTGAAGTGGGAGGGATGGAGGGGCGCACTTTGGTGTCTCAGCCTTGGGTGCTGGAGGACCTTGTCCCTGCTCTGGATAAGGGAGAGACATTGCTGGAGAGATAGGGTAAGCTTAGTAATTTCTTGTTAGCTTGCTCCTTGTTGATATTTGTTGCTGAAAAGCACCACAAAACAGCTCTTTTGAGAGCTAATGTTCGTTACACAGTGAGTTTGGTCTGTCTGTGTGAAGCAGTACACTACTTACACTACCTGCTGATCCATGTCTACACACGCAAGATGTTTTCAAGCACTTTATGCCTCCAATTTAGGAATGCAATGTGATTTCTGCCCTTTAGGGATTATAACCCTGTTGTGCGTCAAATCCGTAATTTTCCCCGGGACTTTTGCCGTGTTTCCCACTCCGCCATGCCCCCCTCCAGGTGGAAACATCTTTTCCATCACTTTTGTGGCCAGAAACAGTGTTTGTAGTTTTTCAAGTTTCGCCTGCCCAACATTGCGGTTCCCGGGAACGCAAACTTTTTGGGAAGTTCGCGTTCGTGGTTTGCCAACCCAAAATCGGAGGTTTGAGCCATCTCTAATCACAGATGCCCAGAGTTGCAGACAGTGATCTTCTCGGGTTGGTCTGTCTATGAACTGCCCTTTTTGCATCCTGAACAGCATGACAATAAATTATACAGTAGCCCTATCCACCAGAGTTTGTACAGTAAACTGTTCAGCGCTAGTGTTGGGCGAACATCTAGATGTTCAGGTTCGGGCCGAACAGGCCGAACATGGCCGCGATGTTCGGGTGTTCGACCCGAACTCCGAACATAATGGAAGTCAATGGGGACCCGAACTTTTGTGCTTTGTAAAGCCTCCTTACATGCTACATACCCCAAATTTACAGGGTATGTGCACCTTGGGAGTGGGTACAAGAGGGAAGAAAATTTAGCAAAAAGAGCTTATAGTTTTTGAGAAAATCGATTTTAAAGTTTCAAAGGGAAAACTGTTTTTTAAATGTGGGAAATGTCTGTTTTCTTTGCACAGGTAACATGCTTTTTGTCGGCATGCAGTCATAAATGTAATACATATAAGAGGTTCTAGGAAAAGGGACCGGTAACGCTAACCCAGCAGCAGCACACGTGATGGAACAGGAGGAGGGTGGCGCAGGAGGAGAAGGCCACGCTTTGTGAGACACAACAACCCAGGCCTTGCATGAGGACAAGAAGCGTGCGGATAGCATGCTTTGTACCGCCATTCAGTCATAAATGTAATAAAGATAAGTGGTTCAATAAACAGGGACCACGCGGCAACGCTAACCCAGCAGCAGCAGACGTGATGGAACAGGAGGAGGCGCAGGAGGAGAAGGCCACGCTTTGTGAGACACAACAACCCAGGCCTTGCATGAGGACAAGAAGCGTGCGGATAGCATGCTTTGTACCGCCATGCAGTCATAAATGTAATAAAGATAAGTGGTTCAATAAACAGGGACCACGCGGCAACGCTAACCCAGCACCAGCAGACGTGATGGAACAGGAGGAGGCGCAGGAGGAGAAGGCCACGCTTTGTGAGACACAACAACCCAGGCCTTGCATGAGGACAAGAAGCGTGCGGATAGCATGCTTTGTACCGCCATGCAGTCATAAATGTAATAAAGATAAGTGGTACAATAAACAGGGACCACGCGGCAACGCTAACCCAGCAGCAGCAGACGTGATGGAACAGGAGGAGGCGCAGGAGGAGAAGGCCACGCTTTGTGAGACACAACAACCCAGGCCTTGCATGAGGTACCGCCATGCAGTCATAAATGTAATAAAGATAAGTGGTTCAATAAACAGGGACCACGCGGCAACGCTAACCCAGCAGCAGCAGACGTGATGGAACAGGAGGAGGCGCAGGAGGAGAAGGCCACGCTTTGTGAGACACAACAACCCAGGCCTTGCATGAGGACAAGAAGCGTGCGGATAGCATGCTTTGTACCGCCATGCAGTCATAAATGTAATAAAGATAAGAGGTTCCATAAACAGGGACCGGCAACGCTAACCCAGCAGCAGCAGCAGCAGCACACGTGATGGAACAGGAGCAGGCGCAGGAGGAGAAGGCCACGCTTTGTGAGACACAACAACCCAGGCCTTGCATGAGGACAAGAAGCGTGCGGATAGCATGCTTTGTACCGCCATGCAGTCATAAATGTAATAAAGATAAGTGGTTCAATAAACAGGGACCACGCGGCAACGCTAACCCAGCAGCAGCAGACGTGATGGAACAGGAGGAGGCGCAGGAGGAGAAGGCCACGCTTTGTGAGACACAACAACCCAGGCCTTGCATGAGGTACCGCCATGCAGTCATAAATGTAATAAAGATAAGTGGTTCAATAAACAGGGACCACGCGGCAACGCTAACCCAGCAGCAGCAGACGTGATGGAACAGGAGGAGGCGCAGGAGGAGAAGGCCACGCTTTGTGAGACACAACAACCCAGGCCTTGCATGAGGACAAGAAGCGTGCGGATAGCATGCTTTGTACCGCCATGCAGTCATAAATGTAATAAAGATAAGAGGTTCCATAAACAGGGACCGGCAACGCTAACCCAGCAGCAGCAGCAGCACACGTGATGGAACAGGAGCAGGCACAGGAGGAGAAGGCCATGCTTTTTGAGACACAACAACCCAGGCCTTGCATGAGGACAAAAAGCGTGCGGATAGCATGCTTTGTACCGCCATGCAGTCATAAATGTAATAAAGATAAGTGGTTCAATAAACAGGGACCACGCGGCAACGCTAACCCAGCAGCAGCAGACGTGATGGAACAGGAGGAGGCGCAGGAGGAGAAGGCCATGCTTTTTGAGACACAACAACCCAGGCCTTGCATGAGGACAAAAAGCGTGCGGATATAGCAGCAATGCTTTTTGCCGCCATGCAGTCATAAATGTAATACAGATGAGAGGTTCAATAAACAGGGACCGGAAACGCTACACCATCCCAGATGTTCATTGGTCATGTTACTTGGTTGGGGTCCTGGAGTGTTGCGTAGTCATTTCCAATCCAGGATTGATTCATTTTAATTTGAGTCAGACGGTCTGCATTTTCTGTGGAGAGGCGGATACGCCGATCTGTGACGATGCCTCCGGCAGCACTGAAACAGCGTTCCGACATAACGCTGGCTGCCGGGCAAGCCAGCACCTCTATTGCGTACATTGCCAGTTCATGCCAGGTGTCTAGCTTCGATACCCAATAGTTGAAGGGTGCAGATGGATTGTTCGACACAGCTACGTCATCTGACATGTAGTCCTTGACCATCTTCTCCAGGCGATCGGTGTTGGAGGTGGATCTGCACGCTTGCTGTTCAGTGGGCTGCTGCTGCATGGGTGTCAGAAAATTTTCCCACTCCAAGGACACTGCCGATACCATTCCCTTTTGGGCACTAGCTGCGGCTTGCGTTGTTTGCTGCCCTCCTGGTCGTCCTGGGTTTGCGGAAGTCAGTCTGTCGGCGTACAACTGGCTAGAGGAGGGGGAGGATGTCAATCTCCTCTCTAAAGTCTCCACAAGGGCCTGCTGGTATTCTTCCATTTTGACCTGTCTGACTCTTTCTTCAAGCAGTTTTGGAACATTGTGTTTGTACCGTGGATCCAGAAGGGTATAAACCCAGTAATTGGTGTTGTCCAGAATGCGCACAATGCGTGGGTCGCGTTCAATGCAGTCTAGCATGAATTGAGCCATGTGTGCCGGAGTCCTACCAGAATCCTCATCATCCTCTTGTGAGCGTTGTGATAGTTGTTGTGATGCATCATAGTCGTCACCTTCCTCCTGGTCTGCTTCTGCTGAGGACCGCTCTGGCCCTCGTCAGTGGTGGCATGAAATTCCTGCTCCAACTCCAGCTGTTCCTCCTCCTCTTCTTCGTCATAGCTGCTGGGGCCAGCGTTCTCTGAGGCGGATGGCCTGATGTTGGTACCATCACGCTGATCGTTTTCTCCTTCAGATTCCCCCAGTTGCATCATGACAGCTGTTTCCTTGATTTTCAACATTGACCTCTTCAGTAAACACAGCAGTGGTATGGTAATGCTGACTGAAGAGTTGTCACTGTTCACAAGCAACGTGGATTGCTCAAAATTTTGGAGGACTTGGCAGAGGTCCAACATGTTGGCCCAATCGGATCCACAGAAGCTTGGCAGCTGTCCGGATGCGCCTCGGTACTGCGCCGTCATGTACTGGACCACTGCACTCTTCTGCTCACAAAAGCGTGCTAGCATGTGCAGCGTAGAATTCCAGCGCGTAGGAACATCACACAGCAAGCGATGGTGGGGGAGATTGAAGCGCTCCTGCATCTTGGCGAGTGCCCCTGAAGCAGTACTGGAATTTCTACAATGTTTGGCCACTCGACGCACCTTCAACAGAAGATCGGCCACGCCTGGGTATGTCCTCAGGAACCGCTGAACTACTAGGTTCATCACGTGCGCCAGGCAAGGGATGTGTATCAGCTTAGCCAACCTTAAAGCGCAAATGAGATTACTCCCATTATCACACACAACCATGCCCGGTTTCAGGTCCAGCGGTGCCAGCCACAAATCCGTCTGTTCCTTTATTCCCTTCCAAATTTCCTCCCCTGTGTGCTGCTTATCCCCAAGGCAGATCAGCTTCAGCAACGCTTGCTGACGCATGCCAACAGCTGTGCTGCACTGCTTCCACGATCCTACTGCTGCTGGGTTAGCGTTTCCGGATGAGGTACAGCTTTGAGATGCGTTGGAGGAGAAGGAGTCAGAGAGGTAGGTGCTGCTGTTGTTATCCAGTGGGAGGGACGGCGGTGCAGCTGTTTGCGGCGTGGGCAACACCCGCGCCGTAGCAGGTGAGGAATCGCTGCCAGGCTCCACAAGGTTCACCCAGTGCGCGGTAAGGGAGATGTATCGACCCTGTCCGAACGCACTCGTCCAAGTGTCAGTGGTGAGGTGAACCTTGCAGGCAACGGCATTCTTCAAGCTTCGGGTTATTTTGCTGACCACGTGCTCATGCAACTCAGGCACTGCAGAGCGCGCAAAGTGGTAGCGGCTGGGAACCACGTAACGTGGGATGGCCACTGACATCATGCCCTTGAAGCTGTTTGTCTCCACCACTCGATATGGCAGCATTTCGCAGGTCAGAAGCTTGGCTATGCTGGCTGTTACTGCCACGGCCCGGGGGTCATTTGCTGGCAATTTCCTCTTGCGCTCAAACATCTCCGACACAGACAACTGAACCGTAGCGCTGCACACGGAAGGGCTGTTGGTTGTTGTGTTTGATGAACACTGGGAGACCTCAAGAGCACTACTCCGGAAAGTGACAGTGTCAGCGTCGTCTGATGTTTGTGAATGTTGTGAACCACGCAATGGCTGGGCTACTGCTGCTGCTGAGGCGGGTCTGGTGGTGAGTCTGGTGAACCCAAGGGAGGCAGTGTTGCTGGTACCCTGTCCTGCCGCGTTTGCCCACAGAGTGGGATGTTTGGATAGCATGTGGCGGCTCATGCTGGTGGTGGAGAGGTTGTTAATACTTTTCCCCCTGCTCAGGCGGGTCTTGCACACCTTGCAAATCGCCATGGTAACATCCTCAGTGCAGTCTTCAAAGAAAGCCCAGACTTTTGAGCACCTGCCTCCTTGCTGGCGATATCTGTTTGCTCCTCTTTTGCCTCTCACTGAAATTGCGCGCCGCCTACCTTGTGGCACAAGGCGAACTCGTGCAGCAGTGGGTTCTTCAACAGACTCATCTGTGCTGCTGCTACGACGGCGATGTTCTCGTTCACAAACAAAATCTGGGTCTATGTCCACATTGTCCATACCCTCCTCTTCCATCTCCTCAAACTCGTCATATGTCATTGTGGGGGGCCGCCGCCGTGGAGTAGAGCTCCCCAGAACAACCTCTGCGCAGCTCACTCCAACGTCGTCTTCCAGATCTTGTCGGCCGACCGCCTGCAATTGCAACCCCTCCTGCCCAACTTGCTCTGGGATTTGGGTTTCCGAGTCCTCCTCGGACTCGCCTTGTATTTCAGTGCGCGGTGCATTTCCCACAGTTAATGGTTGTGAATCCGGGCACAACATTTCTGGCTGTTCCTCCATTGACCTTTGAAAGGTGGAAGTTTGTTGGGCTGGGAATAGCTCCTGCGAATACCCCATTGTGTCCTGAGGTAATTCATCGGACTGGTTATCTGGCAGTTGTGTGCGTGGTGTCGCTGCCGGTTGTGTCAGCTTTGTGCCCACTGGCTCCTTGTAACTGGCTGAGGACTCGGACCTCGTGCGTGATGTGCTGGTGCTGCTTAACCCACTGCTGGACGCTTGAGAGGTCATCCAAGTAATTATCTGGTCCTGTTCTTTTGGATTTGTGAGGGTTGTTGTCCTGGACAACATGGGCGGTATTGAGTGGGTTTTCTTGGGTGCTCCCCTGTGGCCTGTACGTGAACCGTCAGGGGAAACACCTCTTCCCTTGCCCCTTCCTCTTTCACCGGATTTCTTCCTCATTTCACTTATCCTTACAGTACACGCTGACTGGCAGCAGTACAGTGGCAGTACAGAAATGCTATACAGTACCACTATTCCCAGCAGCGACACAGAGCACAATGCTATACAGTGGCGGGTGAGCGGTGTACCACTATTCCCAGCAGCGACACAGAGCACAATGCTATACAGTGGCGGGTGAGCGGTGTACTACTGTTCCCAGGCCCAGCAGACACAGAGTGGAAGTAAACACAATGCTATATAGTCTGGCTGAGCGGTGTACACAGAGTGGCAGTACACACAATGCTATATAGTCTGGCTGAGCGGTGTACACAGAGTGGCAGTACACACAATGCTATATAGTCTGGCTGAGCGGTGTACACAGAGTGGCAGTACACACAATGCTATATAGTCTGGCTGAGCGGTGTACACAGAGTGGCAGTACACACAATGCTATATAGTCTGGCTGAGCGGTGTACACAGAGTGGCAGTAAACACAATGCTATATATAGCGTGGCTGAGCGAGGTACACAGTGGCAGTACACACAATGCTATATAGTCTGGCTGAGCGGTGTACACAGAGTGGCAGTACACACAATGCTATATAGTCTGGCTGAGCGGTGTACACAGAGTGGCAGTACACACAATGCTATATAGTCTGGCTGAGCGGTGTACACAGAGTGGCAGTACACACAATGATATATATAGCGTGGCTGAGCGAGGTGCACAGTGGCAGTACACACAATGCTATATAGTCAGGCTAAGCCGTGTACACAGAGTGTCAGAAAACACAATGCTATATATAGCGTGGCTGAGCGAGGTGCACAGTGGCAGTACACACAATGCTATATAGTCAGGCTGAGCCGTGTACACAGAGTGTCAGTAAACAATGGTATATAGTCTGGCTGAGCAGTGTACACAGAGTGTCAGTAAACAATGGTATATAGTCTGGCTGAGCGGTGTACACAGAGTGGCAGTAAACACAATGCTATATATAGCGTGGCTGAGCGAGGTGCACAGTGGCAGTACACACAATGCTATATAGTCAGGCTAAGCCGTGTACACAGAGTGTCAGAAAACACAATGCTATATATAGCGTGGCTGAGCGAGGTGCACAGTGGCAGTACACACAATGCTATATAGTCAGGCTGAGCCGTGTACACAGAGTGTCAGTAAACAATGGTATATAATCTGGCTGAGCGGTGTACACAGAGTGTCAGTAAACAATGGTATATAGTCTGGCTGAGCGGTGTACACAGAGTGGCAGTAAACACAATGCTATATATAGCGTGGCTGAGCGAGGTGCACAGTGGCAGTACACACAATGCTATATAGTCAGGCTAAGCCGTGTACACAGAGTGTCAGAAAACACAATGCTATATATAGCGTGGCTGAGCGAGGTGCACAGTGGCAGTACACACAATGCTATATAGTCAGGCTAAGCCGTGTACACAGAGTGTCAGAAAACACAATGCTATATATAGCGTGGCTGAGCGAGGTGCACAGTGGCAGTACACACAATGCTATATAGCCAGGCTAAGCCGTGTACACAGAGTGTCAGAAAACACAATGCTATATATAGCGTGGCTGAGCGAGGTACACAGTGGCAGTAAACAATGCTATATATATAGTGTGGCTGAGCGAGCGGTGTACTACTGTTCCCAGCAGCGACACACAATGACTGGGGGGGACCCTGGCTAGCGTGGCTGGAGAGCGAACTACCCTGCCTGCCTACCCAAAGCTAAACCCACAGAGAAATGGCGGAGATATGACGTGGTTCGGGTATTTATTTACCCGAACCACGTGACCGTTCGGCCAATCAGAGCGTGTTCGGGCCCGAACCACGTGACCCGTTCGGCCAATCACATCGCTAGCCGAACGTTCGGGGAACGTTCGGCCATGCGCTCTTAGTTCGGCCATGTGGCCGAACGGTTTGGCCGAGCACCGTCAGGTGTTCGGCCGAACTCGAACATCACCCGAACAGGGTGATGTTCTGCAGAACCCGAACAGTGGCGAACACTGTTCGCCCAACACTATTCAGCGCTTCCGATTTGTGTTTTATTGTCTCATGTTAATACATTTTAGTATATTTACTGGTTGTCCCAATGTTTGGCTTTCTCTCATAACCTCACCGCCTAGCTAAAAAGGTCACCAATGTTTCTCTAGCTCCATTCAGAGAAGCACTTGTGACCTCTTCTGCTAAGGGACAGGGCTACGGACGGAAGCTGGACAACAAAACAATTGACCCTCAAATTGTTACACAATCACTTTTAAAAAGGTATTTTGCAATGTTCCTATCCTTTATATTGGAGTATAAATGCTCCCAAAATGCTATATGACCTGCAAATGTGATGTACCCTAATCGCAATGGCTCTAGTGCAGGCATGGGCAAACTTGGCCCTCCAGCTGTTAAGGAACTACAAGTCCCACAATGCATTGCAGGAGTCTGACAGCCACAGTCATGACTCATAAAGGCAAATGCATTGTAGGACATGTAGTTCCGTAACAGCTGGAGGGCCGAGTTTGCCCATGCCTGCTCTAGTGGGTTCCCCACCATTGACATCCATTGGTTAAGTGTTTTTGGAATCGCTGTTAATTATCGCCATTCCAAAAAGGATGCCAAAAGTGGATCCCAGCCCTTGCTAATGCAATGCAGGACTGGGTAAAACTAGAAAACTAAAGTGGTACAGCAAATCCAACATTGATTTTTTTTTTAAATGTCTGCTATAAGGTGGCAAATGAATGCAGTATTCTCTTGTTTGCTAAATGGTTAGCAGGCATTTGATTGCAGTCATATGCTTGCAATGCAGTGTCTTAGATTTATTTCTAGAGCTTTCACTGCAGGTGCATTCATACAATTCCAATCCTTGCTGTCAGGGTCAGATTCTGCCATCAGAAGGGCAGGTACTTTTTCTGCGGCTCAGTTGTTTTATCTATTTTTTCCTCTTGAAAGTTCAGGAAAAGGAAGTTATAAAATTATTGCAAGTTGCAGTGGCGTAGCTAAGGAGTTGTGGGCCCCGATGCAAGTTTTACATTGGGGTCCCCCAAGCACTCTATACATAACAATTGATACGGCGCACCACAACCTGCCAATGGCAACTACAGTGTCAGAGGAGCAAGAAGGGGATGGGGAACAGCTTGTTAATGATTACCACTGTTCAAAGTATCTATAGAAGTGATTATTATGAGCACAGGACCAATAGAGAGCTAATACTGTAGTTGAGGAAGGTCCCCTCTGCACCCTCTATTGCTACGCCCCTGGCAAGCTGCACTCCTCCAGAAATTCTGTCAGCCCAGGCCCACTCTGTAGAGATTTAAATGGAGCATATCGCATAAGTATGTGGTTTATGTCCTGTTCACCTACTGAACTCCTTCCTGTGCATTCACAACCAAAATAGTCATATGTCTGTTGCATCATCTGACCAACCCAGTATGCTTCATGTCGATCTGCACTAAAACAAAGTGTGCTATAATGGAGGAACTGTGAAGGGGAAGTATAGTGTGGAGCACCATTACTGGTGTTGATAGAATGGAGAGTACTGGGGGGACGTTAGAATAGGAGCAATACAATGGTTTGTACTATGATTTGGAGCATTATAATGAGTGGCAATATATTAGGCACAACTATGATGGAGATATCTATAATTCAGGCACTTGTGTGGGATACACTAGAATGAGGCCACTAAAATTTGCACTATACTGGACAGTGCTATAATATGAACCATTATAATGAGGGGCACAAGGATGGGGGATGCTATATGGGCATAACAATGACAGTATATGGGAGCACTATAAGTATAAAAATATGATGGAGGCATTGTAATTATCACTCTTTAATGGGGAGCACCATTATGGAGGTACTAATAAAGGGGGCTCTACAGTAGAGGCAATCAGAAGGAAGGTACTAAAGTGGGGCACATGGAATGTGGGCATGTAATGAGAGCACTCAGGGCCGCCTTCAGGGCATCACAGATGGGACTACAGTAGGGGGGGGAGGGGCAAACAATGCCACAAACATGGGCTCCAGCTGCAAGTCTGCAGTCTGCAGAATGTACAGACTGTCAGTGGGTGTGGCTGCGTTCGCCTCAGCCAGACGATTTTTCATTGCAATTTTTTGTGATTTTGCCGTGCTTGCGCTTTGCAATTCTCTTTTCAGTGAATGAGAATCGCATCGCAATTGCTGAGAAAAGGCTTCATGCAGCGCCAGTGTTACTCAAGAGTAGTCCTATAGGATTACATGCATCACAGCGCTTTGCTGATCGCCAGTGATAAACTTAAAGTACACCAGAGACCTCGCTATGCAAAGATTTTTTTACTTACCCGGGGCTTCTTCCAGCCCCAGAAGCACAGATGTTTTCCTCGCCGTCCTCCCGCAGTCCATTTAGTCGCAATCACCCCTGGTAGCTGGCTCAGTCGCATCACTCCGGGTCTACTGCGCACGTGTGGGAGGTCCACGCATGCACAGAAGACCCAGACTGGACCCGACTGATGGACACATCCGTGCTTATGGGGCTGGGGGAAGCCCTGGGTAAGAAAAAAAATCTTTGCATAGCGAGGTCTCTGGTACACTTTGAGTATAGGGTGGGAGGGGAGTCAGGTTTTCCCAGTAAGGGGCACAGAAATTCTGATGGCTCATGGAATAGGCACTATAATGAAGGACGTGTAAAGTATGCATATGGAACAGAGGTACTGTAAGTAAAGGCACACAATTGTAATGGAGAAACAAACAATATTTGTGACAGAAGATAAGACCTGTATTCAAGCATATTGGGCAATTCCACAGCCAAGAGAACATACAAAGCAAATGTTTTAAGCAGCTAACCCTCCCTCAAGTTGCCTGTAATACAGGCTCTGTTTTCTGCATTAGCTGTGCAATTATCCATTATGTTGGAATAGTCCTGATTAGGGATGGTCAATGAGATGCAAATATTGTGTAAGTGCAGGATTATGCAAATTTATGTAGCATGAAAATTGAATTTCAGGATCTAATTGGGTTGTTTTCAAGCTGCATACGTTTGCGTATAAAAATTTGCATAATCTTGTATCAACTCAAAATTATGGGGGAGGGGGAAATGTAATAGAGGAACATAAACACTCACTTTTTATGTTCCTCTATTACATTGCCCCCCTCTCCCATAATGCCCCCCCGCACTGTAATAGCAGCTCACTGAAGAGGGGTGTGCGTGGGGGGGAGGGGTCTCAATGTAATAGAGCTACATGGAATGGAAGAGCTTTAATAGAGGCAAGTGAAATAGGGGCATTGTAATAGAAGTACATGGAATGGGGACACTGCTATAGAGACACATGAAATGGAGTTTCTGTAAGAGAGGCACTAAAGTAAAAACAGATTAAATGGGGAGGGGGGGGGGGCACTGTCATAGAGCCACATGTAATAGAGTTCTCTAATAGGACTCTTTACTAGAAGCACTTAGAATCATGGGTGCTCGGATTACTCTTTATAAAATCCAAATTGATACGGATGCGGATACCCAGATAGCCGGATCCGGATCAGATATTCAAATCCGAACATTCAGATATCCGCGTTCATGCAGATATCCGAACGCATTATCCGGGCGGATTCGGATATCCGGATAGAAAAACTGGAAGTGCCCTTTAAATTGCTTTAAAAACTTTTTTGAGCTACTGTAAATGATGCATGTAGCATCATGTTTTTTTAAAGGGAAACCCTAATTTATTGTGTGGGGAGTTAAAAAATGGCTGTAAATTAACATCAGGAGTAGGTTCTAGACAGCGGTCGTGCAGACCAGATTGTGTCCAAAGTCCAACCGCACATCTGGGACATGACAGTTTCCAGCTCAGACACCTCCAAAAAAATTACACAGGAATTGTGTTTAGATAGTTTACCATGGCACTTGTTGGTACCACGGCTCAGTAAAAAAAATATTTGAGAGGTTCCAGGAAGCGGTCGTACTGCCGCAGTTGGGGCCTACCCACAACTGGGACAGCACAGACACCTCCAAAAAAATTACACAGCAATTGTGTTTAGATAGTTCACCATGGCACTTGGTGGTAACACGGCTCAGTAAAAAAAAAATTAACCAGGCTTATGATGATTTAGGACGGAGCCTGGAGGTTGTGGTGGTAAAGGGTGGTAAGGCAGGCATAGTGATTTCCAACCACTTGCCAACAACAGGGGCCAGGAATTCACAAACCACTCAAGCCTGATTTATTTTGAGGAACATCAGTCTGTCCACAGACTGGATGGACAGACGAGCGCTTCTCAGTCACCACGCCACCGGCCGTTCTGAAGCACCTTTCGGACAGCACGCTGGAAGGGGGGCAAGCAAGGACTTCCAGGGCATACTGCGCCAGCTCGCTCCAAATATCCAGGTTCTTGAACCAGTAATCCAAGGAGTCCACAGGGGTGTGGCTGCCAAGCCCGCTGTAGGACCCCATGTAGTCTGCCACCATCTGGGTTAGGCGCTGGTTCTGGCTTTGATAGCCACATGCTGCTGCAGGCACCTCCTCAGTCGGCAGCTGTACAGCGCCTTTGTGAGAGACAGCAGGTTTGATGGGCGACTGCTGCTGATGGACGCAGGCACTTGCTGCTGTGCTGGCTGGACTGTGACAGCAGGGGGGTGGGAAGTCTGGGGGAAGGCTTCCTCCAAGCGCCAAACCAGGGACCGCTGCAAATCCATCATTCGGCGCACAGGGTCTCCTCCTGCAGGCAGGAACTGATGCAGCTTCCCCTTCAGCCATGGGTCCAGCTTCAGGGTAATCCACATGTCCTCCCGAGCATGCATCTGCTTGTCCGTTGGGTCACTGCGCAGGCACTGCAGCATGTGCGCTGCCATGGGGAAGAGGGCTGCCATCTCGTCTTCATCACCCCCAGTGCTGTCCTCCTCCTCTGATTCCTGAGCCTCGCCCTGCTCTCTCCACCCCCACACCACTGCAGCTGCACTCGGCCGTGCCCCCTCATCTTCAAGGTCAGGGACCTCCAATTCCTCCAAGTCCTCCAACTGCAAGTTCTCAACCTCCTCCTCCTGATGCACAGAGGTGGACTGTGAAGATTGGTGCTGCTGCTGCTCCTGCTGGATCAAGGCTGCCTCTCCCACTTCCAGCAGAGCATCGAGGGCCTTGTCCAGCATGCACACCATGGTCACCCACTCACAGAGCGATGCGCGGTCCCGGCTGACCATGTTGGTGGCTTCCAGGATGGGTGCCAGCACCAAGCACGCCAGCTCCATTTTTTTTCCACTCTGCATTGAGGATGATGTCTGGGAGGTGGGTGGTGGTGGTCCCAAACTCTGTGGCGTCCGCGGTGGCTCTGACCAGGTATCGGTTGACAGCCTGCCTCTGTTCAACCAGATGTTCCAACATGGCCAGTGTGGAGTTCCGCCGTGTTGGAACGTCTAAGATTAGACGGTGTTGTGGCATGTTCAGCTCCTTCTGCACGCCTTCCAGGGCCGCTGAGGCACCGCCCGAGCGGCGGAAATAACCCACAGTTGTCCCAGCCGCTTTCAAAAGTGGGTCCATCCCCTGGTAGGTGCTCAGAAATTTCTGCACCACCAGGCTCAGGACGTGGGCCAGACAGGGGATGTGGGTGGGGTCTCCCCGGTGGTTGGCAGCAACAAGGTTGGCCCTATTGTCGGACATCACCTCTCCGACTCTGGGGGTCAGCCAACTCCTCTCCTGTTCTTGGAGTTTTTCCAGAACGTGGTCTGCCATCAGTCTGTGCTTCACCAGGCTGACCATCTCCAGCAGCACTTGGCAGTGGCGGGCCTTCACACTGCTGCTGAGGCGGGGGCGTTTGGCAGTGGCGGGTTTGCCGGAAGGGTGCAACCGGACCAGAGGAACCTGCTGCACTTTCCCTGACCCTGCTGCGGGGTGGCACCACCCACTGGATTGCTACTGTGCCCGATGCTGCCGTCCCCTCCTCACCCCCTTCCACCAAACTGACCCAGTGCGCCATGAAGGACAGATAGTGGCCTGTCCCGAACCTGTTGCTCCAGGAGTCCATGGTCACATGGACCCACTCACCCACTGCATGATCCAGCCTACGCTCCACGTTGGCCATCGAAGCGGTACAGTGCTGGGATTGCCGTGCGTGAGAAGTAGTGCCGGCTGGGTATTGGCCAATCCGGCGCTGCGCCCCGCAGATGCGCATGCATGTCGCTCCCCTTCTGCACAAAGGAGTACGGGAGGAGCTGGGAAGATATGGCCCGTGCATGCAGGCCGTTCAGCTGGCGGAAGCGACGGCTGCTGGGAGGCTGAGCCCTGACCACAAAGGACTCGCTCAGCAGGGTCTGTTTTTGGGTTGCACGCGAAGAGGAGGAGGGAGCAGAGGAGACCGCTGAGGACTGGCTGCCTGAACAGGCCTCAGTGTCAGCAGGAGTGGCAAAGGGTGTTCTGGTGGTGCTTTTGGCCGGAGCACTGCCAGCGCCAGCTTCCTTCAGCCTCTTGAACTCCTCCTCATGCTCAACATCATGCTTTTTGGCAAGATGATTAATTAAGCTAGAGGTGCCATAGTTGGAGGGGTTACAACCTCTGCTCAGCTTCATCTGGCACACATTGCAAATGACAAACTGGCTGTCCACTGAAGGCAGGTAAAAAAAACTGCGAGATTGGGGATCGAAATTTGCCCTTTCGCCCTGAATGGGCTGCTGCTGCTTTTTTTCGGCCTGCGGTGGTTGGGCCTACGGTGGTTGGGGCCTGGGGTTGAGTGGTGCGGCTGGTGGTAGCGGCAGAAAATAACGCAGCAGACTGTGGGTCCCGCATTCCACGCCCACTGCTGCTCCTGCCAATGTCAGCGATGCTGATCTCCATGCCAGACCCACGCATGCCTCCTCCTCTTCAGACTCAGAGCCAACATCCCCCTCCTGTTGTTGGTAGTCACGGTCCTTCAGCTCGTCATTATCATCATCGTCATAATTATCACCAGCATCATACACATCATAATCCCCTTCCTCAAACAATTGCTGGGATGTTGATGACCCCAACTCCTCTTCTGCGGACACGTCAGGCAAGGAATCACTGTCACCATCTTTGACTCCTCCGCAAACCCCAGTGTAGCCAGAATGTCAGTGGTGGTAACAGCCCTCATTGTGCTTGCGGTGTCTGAACTACAGAGCGCGCTGACTGAGGGTAGGCTGCTCGCTGGGGTCGACATGATGACCGACGAGTCCCCATGCACTGCTGGACGGCTACTGCTGCTCCTGCGAACAGAAGTGGTGGTGGGGGTGAAGGTGTCTGTTGTAGAGGTGGTGGTGGCCTGCTCATCCACCATCAGCTGCATCACAGGCTCGGTGTCTTTCTCCTCCAATTTGCGGCACCAACCCTGCTGAAAAATGCCCGCTACACGCTACTGCGCATCTGTAGCGTGACTCCCCCTATCAGCTGGGCACCCAGTGCGTCCACTGCTGGTGGTGACTGTGCCAGCAATGTTCCCTCTCTTCTTGGCCTTGATGCCCTTCCCCCGGGTGCCAGTGCCAGCAGACATAGTACAAGTTTGTGTGATGATGTCACCAGATGGATGTGGGGTACTAGTACTTTATTGAAATTGGGGTAATTGGTGTTGGACTTGAATGAATCTGCACGAAGTGACAGACAGCAGAGTAGAACACAGTGTGCACACTGACAGTCTGTCACACACACTGACACTCAGAGTCAGCAGCACAGCAGAAATGCAGTAATCTAATCTGTACTAGTAAGCTAACGCAGACAGTACTACTCTAACAACTAGCACTGCAGTACTACTAAATAACTACACAATAATACAGTAATCCCTATGTCCTAAACTATACTGTGTAGCTAAGGCAATAGCACAGGCCTGGCCTGTGTGCACAAACAGCACACACACAGACACAGACACCTAACTAGTAGAGCTGCTGCAAGCTGCAGCAAAGACTGTCACAGCTCACAGACACACACACTAACTACAATCACAACACACTACTAGCTAAACAACAATAAAACAGTGTTATAGTACAGGTGTTAAAGTGTGGGTTTAACACAGTATAATGCACTTGCTTTAGCCAAACACAATAGAGTTGTCTCTCAGTGGCAGTCACAAAGCAAGGGCGAGATTCTCATCATGGCCCCCTCCTTATATACAGGAGGGACTGGCCAAGGTTCCCCTCTGTGATTGGTTTCTTGGGCTTAGGCTGGGAACCCTCTGATTGGCTCAATGATGTCATGGACGTCATCTCCATGGTAACAGTACCCGGATTCGGAAATCCGACCGGTATCCGCGGATATCCGGGTATGCGACCAAATATCTGCATAGAGCTATCCGGATTTGGGCCCAGGTATCCGGGATCCAGCCGGATAGCGTAAAAACGTTCGGATATCCGAGTTACCCGGATATCTGGAATCCGGATGAGCATCCCTGCTTAGAATGGAGGTGCTATATTAGAGGCACATGCAATGGGGTACAGTAATAAAAGCACATGTAATGGAGGTGCTATAATATAGCATGGAATGGCGGCTCTTGTTTAGACACACATGTAATGGGGGAGCTGTAATAGAGCCACATGGAATGGGTGCCCTGTTATAGATGTCGACACAGAACATTTATATCATGCTTTTTTTCCTTGTGGACTCAAAGCACCAGAGCTGTAGCGGCAAGCTCTATAAGTAGTAGCAGTGCTAAGGAGTCTTGCCCAAGGTCTCATTAATAAATAGGCGCTAACTTACTGAACAAGAAGAGCTGAGATTCAAACCCTGGTCACCTGTGCCAGAGGCAAAGCCCTTAACCAGTACACTAGTACACTATCCAGTTCTGTAATAACAGTACAGTACATGGAATGAGGGCAGTTATAGATGTACATGGAATGGGGGCACTGAAATCATGACTGACAAACTGTAATTATGCAAAATTTCATGTAATTAAAATCGATTTTGACCAATTTTCGTTTAATTCCAGTGAACTATGCAAAATTAAGTAATCAAATGTAAATGCATGAAATTACGAATATTTACAAGTAAATGCAAAATTATGACCAAATGCGAATGTACGCACAAAATTACGAGTTAATGCAAAAATTACAATGCAACATTAAAAAATGAATCTCAAATTTTCCATAAATTATGATTTCACATCATAATTGCAAATTATGATGCAAAATTATGCATATACGAACTTTCGGTCTATCATTATTTATAAATAGGCATCAAAGTCTTCAATGACTTGTCTTCTGATCTTGTGACTCTCCTCAGTGCTATGTAGTCAGTAGTCTGCTGCCAGGTTTTGTTTTAATATCCAGACATCTGTTTTGTTTTGTGCATACTTTTTTCAGCCAATAAATGATCACTCTCTCATTGTGAATAAATGTCCCTGGTGCTTGACCACTAGCTGAAAATTGCTAGAAAGTCATGTAGATGAGTTGTACGTATTGATTCATTGGGGGAGTGGGATAATGTTTCTTGGTATAACATACTGGCAAAGATTTATCCCAAGGAGTCCAGTAAATGATGCAGAATGCTTGGCCCAAAACAGCAGTAAAAATGCTGGGTCATCAAGTTTTATTATGCGCTTCATATTCCAACATTCAACAGTCGCAACTGAGCTGGAAAATGTATTCTATGCCAGGATACTTACCGGAGATGTGGATCTGCATTTCAACATTGATAGCAAGTTTGCTTGCCATGTCCCAGCTGCTTGGACATCACATCACCATGTGCCAAATATCACTCCATGCCATTCCAGTCTTCACACGTGCCAGGCGCAAATGAGTGAGGTTTAGCTTGGACAAGGCTACACCAGCTGTATTGGATACCTATTTATTCACCGAGGTCTCTCAAGCTCTGACAGTTTGCAATGGTTATTGTTAAAGTATCCGTGCCATAACGGAGTCTGGTGTGTAGTTATAAACTGGAACAGTTCATCATTGTAAACTGTTGCCTTTCTCAAAAATCTGTCACCACCTTTATTTTGCATTGCACTGACAATTACAAAACTTAGGAGAAAGGAATTTGAATTTGGAAACAATATCAATAAAAATATGTTTTTATAATTAAACTGGTAATAATGTTCCCTGTGTATTTAGCAATACCTTTTTCCCTTTTGGACCTCTCTTTCAACTTTCAAACTCTTAGGGCCCATTCACACCAGCAAATACATTTATACTTAGAAAAATACAATGTGTTGCTATGTGGTTTTGCTAGCACATGTGAATACATATGTGTGCTTTCCATGTTTGCAAATGTGTTCTTGTCCATTTTTCTTCTGTGTTTGCATATTGTAATGGTCAATGCATTTTGTCATAGTGTGCACTACATTAGCATGCATACCTTTTTTGCAAACACATCCATTGACTACTGTGCAAATGTACTGCAGCATACTAAAATGCAACACGCTGTGCTTTTTAAAGTATGCTGTATTGCTATGCATGCAGTGGGATCAGAAACATGAGCTTTATGGGAGGAAGCGCATGTTACTGTATCACAAAATGTACAGATTTTGCAAAACACATATAGGGCTTGATTCACAAAAGTATGACAACTGCCATCACGGCAGTTATCACGCGATCTGCCGCCCGTGAAGTATTAATCCACGTGATAAACGAACATTTGCGTAAAACACACACGTAATCACGCGCAAACATTTGTTTATCTCGCGGAGTAATCCTTATGCGCGCAAACTTTCCACACGCGGCAGATCTTGTGATAACTGCCGTAATAGCAGTTATCATGCTTTTGTGAATCAAGCCCATAGTGTGAATGTTCTCTTATATTTGCCTCTTTCACATGGGAGGCTGAAGATGGTGAATTCACCACCTGTTAGCTGCTCCCATGCACCGGCAAGGAGAGGCAGCCTCCTTATGAAGTCATATGTTTTCAGCCGTGCTCAGGCGTGACATGCTGCGTTTTTATTGTTGTTGTTTTTTTTGTTAGTTTTGCTTTTTATTGCCTGATAACACCACTGCATGGTTTTAATGATTCTTAGAAATTACAATTGCTGCAGCCCCCTGGGGCCTGGACCTGGAGTGTATAGCTGTGTTTGGTTTAAAACACCAAAGCCACTAAGAGCTCTTTTCCACTAACAAGCATGACCGCATGCGCAATCATGCTGCGTTTGTAATCATGCAAGCTGCTTTTTCCACTACCCGCGATTGCACCTGGCAGCCATCGGAAAAGAAACACGAGAATCGTGCAATCTGGTGACTGCGTGCAGGCAAGACTCAAAACACGTTAATGGAAAATGAGCATCGCGATTTTCATGTAAATCCCGGTGCTCTTGTGATCAGTAAAACCGCTGCGATTTGCTTTTTGAAGCGGATCGCAGCTAGTGGAAAAGAGCCCTAATAACCTTAACCTTCCCTGACCTTCCTAACCTCTGACACTATGAATATCTATTGGTTGTAGAATTGGTATAACTGCTTTGGACACAGCTCTGCGTCCAGTAAAACATTACTGGAATAAACTGCTTTCTTCTCATTTCGCTCTGATTTTTAAAGATGTGAATAAGTACCCAGAAGCAACTGAGGATCTGCAGTAAAGCTTGTTAACACCTTTACAATGCATAGAATTAACCTGAAGCGGGTTGGGTTTTTCTTCAGATTTTTTAATTCTTTCCTTTTTTTTTTCCATTTTGCTTCACTTTAAAACATATCGGGAAAAAAATGCTAATCTGCTCAAACACCCATCCGCCCACTCACCTCCCACATCCCTTTCATAGGCATCCAGCAACTCATGTATGTCTTCTTCTTTTTTTATCATAGCAGTCAGCAGACGCAAGTTCATCTAGCTAGAATTAATTTAATTTACTGTATATATACAGTAGTACCACTGTAACTGTATATAGCCTAACTTTAAAACTTTTTAACCACACATCTATGTCTTCTTTGACAGTGGTGATTTGACGAACACCAGCAGAGTGCATTGATATTTCTAAATTCTGCAACCTATGTACATAGAATACTTATTTTATTTATGTAGGACAGAGTTTGCTCAGCTTAGAATGCTGATCTCTAATCCTTATATTGCTTTCTAGCACTTGGAAAACAGCAGCTTGGGATTCAGGTCAATATCATTCTAGCAAAAGATCTAAGAGAAATTGCTGACCATTACAATTCCAAACCAGACAGCCTCATTAAAGACAAAGTGAAAAATGTCACGGAAGACACAAGTTTGACCTTTGAGAAAATAATCTTCACCTTATTCCTGAGTTACATACTTTGTAGGAGTCATTTTAGCATTCATTTCATGGGATTTGCAAGTTGTATAAAATATCAGTGTCAGTGTGCACCACAAGTACTTTCTGAGCAAGACTTTGAAAGAGACTTGTCGAAGTAACTGAAATAATAATTAAGACGGCTAGTCGAGGTCTCACTTGACCATTAGCTCACAGCAATCACATGGAATACAGGTAGTTGCCGAACTTATGAACACACAACTTACAAACGGCCAACACAGATATGAATGACCTAAAATGTGAAATTTGATTCTGTGATAATACTAGAAAAAAAGCCAAAGAAAAAATGAGACAGAGATAACACAGAGTCCTCTTACATACAGTCGTGTAGCACTCCTTAGGTCAGTGGTGTAGCAATAGAGAATGCAGAGGTTGGGACTGCACCAGGACCCCTGATCCAGAGGGGCCCACCAGGAGCTCTCCTTCAACTAGGGTATCAGCTCTTCACTAGTTCTGTGCTAGTAATGATCATCTCTGTATGTGCTTTGAATAGTTGGCTGCTTGCACAGTACATATGATAATGGGGTTCTAAAATAAGGAATTTCAAGGTGGTGGTTTATATAGAATGAAGATTGCAGAGCTCCATCATTGCTCCTGTTGAACATTATACATTGGCTGTTTCTGGAGAAGTATGAGGCACTAATCTGATAGTTACAATTTCTTTCCTTTCAAGCTAGATGGACGGTTATGGTATGTGTTATCTATGAATTCTCTTCTACTTTATATAGCTGAGGAGACTAGGTTCATTCAATGGTATGGAGTCAGTCAGCCCTGTCACCGGTGGCTGCAAGGTGCCCCCCCCCCCCCCCCCCGTTTCTAGCTAGGGATTGTATTGGTTGTCGTGCGGGTGCTGAATGCAGATGCTGGCCGCCATAAGGTTTCAGGTGTGGATACAGGTTGTCATGTGGGTTCTGGCTTTGGGAGAGTATCAAGTGTCATGTGGGTAATTGATTGCAGGTACTTAGTGCCATGTGAGATCTGGGTGCATGTTATGGATGTCATGTGAGTGCAGGGTGCATGTACTGGGTGTGACATGGGTGCGAATTCTTGGTGTCAAGCCTGTACTGGATACTGGCTATGGGCGGGCATTGGGTGTCACATGGGTTTTAAATGCAGGTACTTAGGGTGCGGGTACAGGTCAAGTGGGTGCTTGGTGCAGATAGTGAGTGATATGTGGAAGCTGTGTGCAATTGTGAGTACTGGGTGCAATGTCAGGCCTGGGTTCATGTACTTAGTGTCATGTGCGTGCGAGTACTGGGTGCCAGCTATGTGGGTAAGGTGTGTGGGTGGATGTTGGGACAAGTAGAGGTCAGTGTGGGTGCTGCAGGAAGGGGAAGTCATTGGGGGTCCGGTGTTCGGCGAGGGAGAGGTCAGTTTAGCTGCCGAGGGAGGTAACTATGAGTGCTGCTGGGGACAGTCATGGTGCCGCTGGTCAATATGGGTGCTGGGGGAGGGAGAGGTCAGTGTGCGTGCTGGGGGAGGCAGAATCACAGCTTCCTGTGGGTGGTGGGCAGGGCTTCCTGTGTGCAGTGGGTGGAACTTGTCACAACCAAAGGTCCCCTTTTTTTCCTCTTTGCAGGGGCCTTTTTATGGGAAGTTAAAAGGGGGGTTGCTTGGCCCCCAGAGCCCCCCCCCCCCCCCACACACACACACACACGTGCCTGGAAAGAACCAAATATACAAACCGGTATGTGAGCTTCTGGTCTGCTAAGGATATAGACTTCAGAACCTATCTGATTGATACTGACAAGGGAGATAATAATACTCCAGTGCAAGTGTACTTAAAGACATGAAAGAAGTCAAGAAGCTGCATCTTATGGGGTTTTACCATCTTGCCTGCTACATTTGCAAAAAACAGAACTATATTGAACCTTAACTAAATTCTGACCCAACTCTATATTGTTAAAAAAAATCCAGTTACTTCTTGCTGCCTTCTCAGCTTAAAGTGGATCCAAAGTAAACTTTTATTCATTGCATAACTGTGTTCCTTTTATATACTTTTTAGGGCATTCCTCAAGCCCAATACTTTTTTTGTTTTGTTTTAATACTCTAATTCCCTATAAACTAAACAAGCCTCGTCCACAGCTTCTCTGGTGCCTTGGCAATCTCAGAGAGGGGAGTGGAGATGCAGATCAGTTTGCCTGTGTGTAATGATCACAAACAGAACATGGCTGCCTTCATTGTATCACAGGAAGAAATAATCATTTACTGTTGAAGCTGTTTGCAGGTAGATTTGCTGTGTAAAGTAAACTTTAGATAAGATATATAGACACGTTACTTGTTATGGTTAGTTTTTCATCTCGGATCCGCTTCAAAGGGAACCTAAACTGAGAAGGATATGGATTTGTCCTTTTAAAATAATACCAGTTGCCTGACTCTCCTGCTGATCCTGTGTCTCTAATACTTTTAGCCACAGCCCGTCAACAATCGTGCAGATCAGGTGCTCTGACTGAAGTCAGATTGAATTAGCTGCATGCTTGTTTCAGGTGTAAGATTCAGCCACTACAGCCAAAGAGATCAGCATGACAGCCAGGCAACTGGTATTGTTTAAAAGGTAATATCCATATCCCTCTCAGTTTAGGTTCCCTTTAAGCAGGTTTCTGATATATGCTACCCAAACCTGAAATACTCTTCTAAGGGAGTCTTGTGAAGTCACACTCACAAGCTGTGGCGTGTGTGTGTGTGTGTGTGTGTGTGTGTGTGTGTGCGTGCGTGCGTGCGTGCGTGCGTGCGTGTGTGTGTCCTAAGAAGTGCTGCCTTTTTCTGCTATGTACAATAGTATTTTTACCTGCCATAGCCCAGGACTTTTCTCTTGAAAGCAACAAAGCATAAATGCCAGCTTTAAAGCGAGTGCGAATATGGCCTTCTTGCAGTGTATGCAGTCTGCCAGGACATCACTTACTTACATTTGCGTACTCTTCTTATTATAAATAAGCTATTAACAATGCAGGATCAAATAGAGAAAACAGATTTCTAATTTTGTAAGTGTGGACTTGCAATCTACAAAGTACAAATCAGTACCTAGGACAGCACATGTCATGGCAGTATTTGCAAAATTCACTTGACATCTGAAACAGAAGGGTGGAGGGAAACAGTAAGAGATCCTCATGTTAATCTCCCAAGGCTTTCTAGCCAATCAAAACCTTTTGTTATCAGAATGGCCAGTCAGAGGTTTCTTTATCTCTGAAAAAAAAAAAAAAAAAAAATATATATATATATATATATATATATATATATATATATATATATATTGGAGGAAATAATATTTGACCCCTCACTGATTTTGTAAGTTTGTCCAATGACAAAGAAATGAAAAGTCTCAGAACAGTATCATTTCAATGGTAGGTTTATTTTAACAGTGGCAGATAGCACATCAAAAGGAAAATCGAAAAAATAACCTTAAATAAAAGATAGCAACTGATTTGCATTTCATTGAGTGAAATAAGTTTTTGAACCCTCTAACAATAAAAGACTTAATACTTAGTGGAAAAACCCTTGTTTGCAAGCACAGAGGTCAAACGTTTCTTGTAATTGATGACCAACTTTGCACACATTTTAGGAGGAATGTTAGTCCACTCCTCTTTGCAGATCATCTCTAAATCCCTAAGGTTTCGAGGCTGTCTCTGTGCAACTCTGAGCTTGAGCTCCCTCCATAGGTTTTCTATTGGATTAAGGTCCGGAGACTGACTAGGCCACTCCATGACCTTAATGTGCTCCTTCCTTGAGCCACTCCTTTGTTGCCTTTGCTGTATGTTTTGGGTCATTGTCATGCTGGAACACCCATCCACGACCCATTTTCAGTTTCCTGGCAGAGGGAAGGAGGTTGTCGTTCAGGATTTCACGATACATGGCTCCGTCCATTTTCCCGTTAATGCGATTAAGTTGTCCTGTGCCCTTAGCAGAAAAACACCCCCAAAGCAAAATGTTTCCACCCCCATGCTTGACGGTGGGGACGGTGTTTTGGGGGTCATAGGCAGCATTTTTCTTCCTCCAAACACAGCGAGTTGAGTTAATGCCAAAGAGCTCTATTTTGGTCTCATCAGACCACAGCACCTTCTCCCAGTCACTCACAGAATCATTCAGGTGTTCATTGGCAAACTTCAGACGGGCCTGCACATGTGCCTTCTTGAGCAGGGGGACCTTGCGAGCCCTGCAGGGTTTTAATCCATAGCGGTGTAATGTGTTTCCAATGGTTTTCTTGGTGACTGTGGTCCCTGCTAATTTGAGGTCATTCACTAACTCCTCCCGTGTAGTTTTAGGCTGCTTTTTCACCTTTCTCAGAACCATTGACACCCCACGAGGTGAGATCTTGCGTGGAGCCCCAGAGCGAGGTCAATTGATGGTCATTTTGTGCTCCTTCCATTTTCGAACAATCGCACCAACAGTTGTCATCTTCTCTCCCAGCTTCTTGCTAATGGTTTTGTAGCCCATTCCAGCCTTGTGCAGGTCTACAATTTTGACTCTGACATCCTTGGACAGCTCTTTGGTCTTTCCCATGTTGGAGAGTTTGGAGTCTGCTTGATTGATTGATTCTGTGGACAGGTGTCTTTTATACAGGTGACTAGTTAAGACAGGTGTCCTTAATGAGGGTGACTAATTGAGTAGAAGTGTCTAACCACTCTGTGGGAGCCAGAACTCTTAATGGTTGGTAGGGGTTCAAAAACGTATTTCACTCACTGAAATGCAAATCAGTTGCTATCTTTTATTTAAGGTTATTTTTTCGATTTTCCTTTTGATGTGCTATCTGCCACTGTTAAAATAAACCTACCATTGAAATGATACTGTTCTGAGACTTTTCATTTCTTTGTCATTGGACAAACTTACAAAATCAGTGAGGGGTCAAATAATTATTTCCTCCACTGTATATATATATATATATATATGTATATATGTACATATATATATATATGTATATATGTACATATATATATATATATATATATATATATATATGTACATCTTATGTGCACAACAGAATCTTTTATATATAATAAATAGTATTTCTGCTTTAAGAATAAAGCCTGATTTGTAGTTGTGTCACTAGCAGGGATGGTCAGTGAGATGAAAATAATTCTGTGTTTATTCAGGTCTATGCAAATTGTGTATGAAAATGTATGCACTTCTTTTGCTCATGAAATATATTAATTGGATACAGTGGCAAACACAGGATTTTCAAGGGGTGGGATACCTGAAAGGTCTTTCTCAGCCACGCACAATACAGTATAATAATATGGTAGGACATCATGCTGGGTACATATAATGCAATTTCCCGACTGACTAGGGATGCTCGGAAAATTCCGCGGAATTATGAATTCCGTGATTCCGGCCGGAATTAGGTTAATTCCGATAGTCGAAACGGAATTCCTTTACCTCTCAAACGGAATTCCGATGGAATTTTCCGGAATAGCACAAAAATCTCTCTATCTCAGGACCCAGGACGCAGTGTGTAGTAGGTATCTGTCTTAACCTCTAGACCATGACCCACACTACATGCTAAAGCTGGCCTAGCATAAACCATACTATCATTATGATCAATTCGATAGAAAAAGTAGCATGATTAAGGATTTGTACTTTTTGAAAAGCATGCTTATATACCATAGCTGGGATTTGAACCCAGGACGCAGTGTGTAGTAGGTATCTGTCTTAACCTCTAGACCATGACCCACACTACATACTAAAGCTGGCCTAGCATAAACCATACTACCATTATGATCAATTCGATAGAAAAAGTAGCATGATTAAGGATTTGTACTTTTTGAAAAGCATGCTTATATACCATAGCTGGGATTTGAACCCAGGACGCAGTGTGTAGTAGGTATCTGTCTTAACCTCTAGACCATGACCCACACTACATGCTAAAGCTGGCCTAGCATAAACCATACTACCATTATGATCAATTCGATAGCAAAAGTTGCATGATTAAGGATTTGTACTTTTTGAAAAGCATGCTTATATACCATAGCTAGGATTTGAACCCAGGACACAGTGTGTAGTAGGTATCTGTCTTAACCTCTAGACCATGACCCACACTACGTGCTAAAGCTGGCCTAGCATAAACCATACTACCATTATGATCAATTCGATAGCAAAAGTTGCATGATTAAGGATTTGTACTTTTTGAAAAGCATGCTTATATACCATAGCTAGGATTTGAACGAGAGAGAGAGAGAGAGAGAGAGAGAGAGAGAGAGAGAGAGAGAGAGAGGGAGAGAGAGAGGGAGAGAGAGAGAGAGAGAGAGAGAGAGAGAGAGAGGGAGAGAGAGAGAGAGAGAGAGAGAGAGAGAGAGAGAGAGAGAGAGAGAGAGAGAGAGAGAGAGAGAGACTCCCCTATGGACTGTATGCCTATACCCCCCTCCCCTATGGACTATATACCCCATCCCCCCCATACCATCCCGTACATCCTCCTATGGACTGTATACCCATGTCCTTCCCTTATTCCCACAATCCCCCGATCCCCCCACGTTAATGTTCTATTTTGCTTTGGCAATGCTAAATGTATTTGATCCTGCCAATAAAGCTGATTTGGATTTGGTTTTGGATTGAGAGAGAGAGAGAGAGAGAGAGAGAGAGAGAGACTAGCAAAATTATGAAAAGAGGGGGAAAGGTTGCGCATCCTTAAAAACATGCTGCAATTGACTAGTTAATCGCTCAGGCATGCACCACCTCTATTAGGCTGAAAATGCATGCCCTGCGTCCAAAACAAATGCTACATTTATTATACTATGGAGGAACTTTGGCTTCCACTATAGTTTGCATGCAAATTGTAATATACTGGACACCTGCGCCACGGTGAGGCAGACCTCCGGGCAAGTGGCCTAACCTAAATTAAAAACAACATATGTATAACCTTGGGAGCAGCTAAGCAAAAATGTGTAACTTACATTTTAATGGACAGCGAGGAGAGGGCCAGCGCATACCACAAAGGCTGCATCTGAAATGACCAACAGCTCACATGTGCAGCACTTCTAATAAGCTATCTGCACACTTCACATTCAATTCAGATGCAAATCATATGCATAACTACTATTACTTACCATACAAACAGAAAACTCTAGCAAAATTATGAAGGGGGGGGGGGGGAAGGTTGCGCATCCCTAAAAAACATGCTGCAATTGACTGGTTAATCGCTTTAGGTTAAGCCACTTTCCCGGAGGTCTGCCTCACCGTGGCGCAGGTGTCCAGTATATTATACTTTGCACGCAAACTATAGTGGAAGCCAAAGTTCCTCCATAGTATAATAAATGTAGCATTTGTTTTGGACGCAGGGCTTGCATTTTCAGCCTAATAGAGGTGGTACATGCCTGAGCAATTAACCAGTCAATTGCAGCATGTTTTTAGGCATGCGCAACCTCCCCCCCCCCCCCCCCCCTACTTTTCATAATTTTGCTAGTATCCTTACTAGTATCCTGATTTACATTCTGACATTTATCACATGGTGACATTTTTACTGCTGGCAGGTGAGGTCGGTGGAAGTAGCTGCTGCTTGCTTTTTTTGGGCAGTTGGAAACAGCTGTAAACAGCTATTTCCCACAATGCAACAAGATTCACAGACAGGAAACTGCCAGAACCATGGTCCTCATAGTTTTCTGTGGGAGTGGTTTCACCACAATATCAGCCATACAGAGCCCCCTGATGATCCGTTTGTGAAAAGGAAAAGATTCCTCATGGCAAAAAGGGGGTATCAGCTACTGATTGGAATGAACTTTAATTCTTGGTCACGGTTTCTCTTTAAGTTCCCTAGAGCTGTTCCATGCTCTGTACACACACTGCTGCTACATCCAAAGTAAACTGTAGCAGGGGAAGAAAGGGGACAGGGCACCACATAGTGCAGGCAGCAGCACAGTGCTGTGGGCTGCAGGATACCTGCACACATTCTGGTGCCTCAACTTGTGCCTGTCCCCAGACACTGCACAGGCCTTGTCTGAGGGGGGATTCTGGGCAGCTGTAATCCCCCTGCATTTGCCTATGGGATATGTTATTAATCTGGGGTTGGTGAGTGATTACAAATTAAGTTATATGGTAGTATGATATTCTACATATGCACTCTCTACTGGGCTTTTATGAATCCACTGAGAATGTCATGCACATTGATCGCAGAAGTGTTGTCTATCACCCCTAAACCTTGTTCAGCTCGTGCATGAAGAATGTGTAATAGAGAAAGAATGCCCTCATTCTCCTGCAGCATACCTGGCTTTTGCACATCATGTAACCATAGTTAGATTACCTTGGGCCCGATCGATGTTCTTTGTTCCTGTATGCACCTTTGACGAGTACTTTTAACAAGAACTAATTTTGATTTCTATTTAACATCTATTTACAGCTATATAAATGCATTTCTGGTGTATATAAAAATACAGAGGTGTAACGAATGTGGAATCGTCTCCGTGGTCAGCGCACCAGACGTGCGCTGACACGGCGGATTTCCTCCACAAGCGTATAAATTTGCAGGAACCCAGCAGTGGGTGCAATGCACCTGCAGAGGGAAATTCCTGTCAGCAGGTGGAGCTGTGGAGTGCAGAGGAACAGCTCCGTCCTCTGCCCTACCACACACGCCAGACAGGAATTGTACGAAGGGAAGAACCGTAATCGCAAGAGAAATGATTGAGAGTGAGCACAGAGACAGATTGTGTGTGTGTGCATAAAACTAGTCGCCAACCCGCGACTGTGCACACACCACAGCAGATACGAAGCAGGAACGCGATCGCGAGAGGTGCGATCGCCAGACGTGACACAAGGCTACAGCAAGGCGGAGCACGAGAGTAGCAAAGGCACAGCAAATCATACAATGAGGAGATACGGAAAATAACAAACGCTAGCTAACCGCGAACACCGCACTCATTCGCAACAGTGCACGCGGTTATGCGCGGTCTCCACGTGATAAGCACAATAGAGACAAGCACGCCTAACTAACCATCGACAGACAAACATGAAACAGAGGACGCGAACGCTTGCTTAACGGTTACCTCACCGAGCCTCCAGAAAGCGTCCGTAGCAGACAAGACAGACACACAAAAACAGGGACAAGCGAGAGATAGGATCCACAGCACTAGCGAGTGTGATCCAGGTACAGAGTAGCAGAACAGAAGGATCCACAGCACTAGCGAAAAGTGGCTAGCGCGATCCCAGGAGACAGAACAGAAGGATCCACAGCGCTAGCGAAAAGTGGCTAGCGCGATCCCAGGAGACAGAACAGAAGGATCCACAGCACTAGCGAAAAGTGGCTAGCGCGATCCCAGGAGACAGAACAGAAGAGATAGCTGGTAGCAACCGCTGCACCAGCTATACTCCAAGAACAGAGATCAGAACCATTTCCTGTCGACCACCGCTGGGACAGGACAACAGCAACAGAACAAACAAACAGATAAACAATCCTAACTGCACTAGGGAATCTACCTAGCACAGTTTCCAGGAATTACTCTAAGCTGATCTTCAAACCAAGAGCATGGCTGACACTCTCCAGAGTGTTTCACAGGAAGACTCCTTATGACCAGCCAAGCATTGTGGGAAAGACATAGTACTTATAGTACACGCCTCCAATGAATGTGGCCAGGCAATTTGCATGACAACGTATCGAAATTCCTCTGCAAGCACAAGCTGCAAAACTGACAGAAGCTCTTCTTTCCAGAGTCCTGCAGCATGCAAACCTACACAACGGTCAAAAAGCTGCCTGCCTGCACAGGCAGCTGAGCAAATCATCACAGTACCCCCCCCCCCCCCCTCCAGGGTCGAATTCCAGACGACATTCAAAACTGCTATTAGCAACAGACTCAAACTGAAGACTCATGAAGGTCGGGACAGCCCGACAAGGTCCAATTCCAGAGTCAGTCCACCCGAAACCGACCTCATCGGAAGCAGAAGCCACCGAAACATGCCCATCAATACTACAAGTCTCAGTGTAACACCCATCAGGACTGTAAATGCCAGAGAAGAAGCCATCGACACCCTCCAGACAATACCCAACACCTTCCAAGGAGCGCCCGAAGACACCATACCTGCCACAATACCTGTTCAAAGTGTCTCTTTCAAAACAAAAGCCATTGTTGATCCTATCCAGGGTACCAAGCAAAATCTCTCCCGGAATCTCCCAAAACCCTTTGGAGCTCTGCAGAGATCCCAAGAGGCCAGAACGCTCACCAGGCTCACATGGAGAACTGCCAAGAACCCCTATGGAACCAATGATTATTCTGGTTTCGGAATTACCCAGACACCCATCAAGATCAGGACTTTCCGGGACCACTTCTGGGCATGCGACCAGGCAAGCCATATCAGAGCATGTCTCCACTGAGGAAGCATCTGAGTATGCTGGTAACCGAGGCACACTTGGGCTTTCTGGGTCACAGAGCACATTGGGGTACACCAGCACAGGAGAAACCTCAGGACATGTTGGGGAACTGCCAACCTCAGAGTCCGAGACGAGAAAACCAAAACCAGGACCGGGCATAGAATCATCACGAGTAGTGGTCACAAGCACTGGACTTTCAAACGAAGGCTTAGACTCAAATTCAGAAATTTCTGTCACTGCAATATTATGATTGACTATACATGTGTGAGGCTCCACCAGAGCTGCAAAGGTAGTCAGCACAACATCAATGCCTACTGGAGTGGGCCTCACCACAGAAGGACTTGGGGGCCAGGAGACATCTCCTACACGTTCTGCTCCCTTTGGGAGAAACTCGGAGACCTCCAGAACATCAAACAAGACCTCAGGAACATCCTTTTTCAAGTTTTCTAAGAAGGATTCTGAACTATCCATGTTACAGGGCAAAACTGTAACTTTATTTTGTGAACAGGGCAGATGTCCCAGGGAAGGTTCCACCATAAACTGAGACTGAATTTCATCATCATGAGGGGAATGTACAGGTATATTTACTGGAACACACACTGACTCCCTAACTTCAATCTCACTGCACCCAGAATTCTGCGTAACAGTCAAACTAGCTTGCAACTCCAAAACTGCAGAAAAACAGGTGAAAATAGCAGCAATACCTAGACGAGCCTCTAGGGGCAGTGCAGGAGATATTGTACAAGGCAATATTGACTCATCCAGAGTACAGGGTGGAGAGTCAGAGCTCTCTTCAAGGCAAGAAAGGGATTTCCAAATGTCAGTGTGATTGGACATCATATTGTTATTCATGGTACAGGGCAGGCTCAGAGAAACTTTCTCTGGACCCAGCAAAGATGTTTCAGAGTCAGATTCGCAAAACCGAAGCGCTGTCTCACTCTTAGATTCGGCTAACAATGTCAAATCCGAGGAGCCAGAACGCAAAACCTGCGAATCAAAAATCGCTTTAGGTTGCGAAACTGACGCTTCCAAAGCGCAAACCTCCGCGATCTGCGGGGCAGACTGTAAGGTGTTCAGGACACAAAACACTGGAACAACTGTCACCAGGCAATGGGCCCTTACAGGTGTGAACAGGGTGAGACAAAGATGCATCTGCAGTAGAAATAGCGACAACATCTGGAAAAGTTTTATTAGACACATTACTTTTACTTTTGATGCTGCAAAATGTAGGAATTTTCCCCATGGCAGAATCACAGATGGAAAAAGATCCGTCTCTAAATGATAAGGGGTCCCAAACATCCTTGAGAAAACTGGCACATTCATGCTGATCACAATCTGCAGGAACATCCGAGAAACAGCGGCGGCTCCAGCTTCAGAATTTTGGGGGGGCTCAAAAGGGGCACAATGGCTGGCTGGCGGGGCTCAAGGGGGGGAACTTGCGCAGCGGCGACAGGAGTGGGCGTGGTCATGACATCATGTGGGCGGCGCAAACTGTAATGTAGTTGTACCAGCTAATGTAGTTACATAAAAAAAAATGAAGTAAATGCACGTAATGACAGACAGCCTTTCACCAGTAAATCAGAATCAGAATCAGAGAATCAGAATCATTTATTTCGCCAAGTACAACGATGAGTTGTACCCGGAATTATTTTTGGCACAATCAGGGTCGGTGATGGTACAGTAAACATACGTTATGCATTACACATGTTAAAAAACAATACAATAGACAAACATTAAGCATTCTTCAGAGCATACCTTACATAAAACACATTGCACATTGACGAGAGAAAGACAAGAAAGACCAGAGGGGTCTGTCCAAGAGCTATGTCGAGTGGAGCTGCCAGCCACAAACTGAGCGGCGCTCTCTGCCCTGCAGCCCTCCAGACCCCCCACATGTAGTGAGAGATAGACATAGAGACCCTTCGTCCCCATAGTTGTTAAACAGTCCACATGGTCCATAACAGTCCCGGCCCCACAGCTCCCACACAGATTTGCAAAAATTAGCCCCTGGCCTGTGCCCCCCCCCCCCAGCAGATAATCCGAAGGGGGCTGGTGATGATTGTGATGACCGCTGCTGTGCTTTCCTCCGCCCCCCCCCCCCGACCCGGTAGATGTGTCCCGGCAGGGTGACAGCGGCAGCCTGGACCTCCTGGCTGCGGCTCCCAGACCCGTTGTCTGTGATAAAAGGCAGCGCCGGCTCCCACGGCAGGCTCAGCAGCGGCAGCCTGGTCCTCCATGGCTGCACAGGCGGAGCGGCTCCCACTGGGGAGTGGAGGCGATCCCAAAACAAGCAGCCCCTCATGGTCGCTGGCACCTGGCCGGCCTTTGTCGCTGGCGGCGGCGATGGTTCGCTGGAGGGCGAAGCAGGAGCGGCGTGCACGGGGGTCCGCAGCCGGCCACGTGGGTGGCGCCCCGATTTCAAAACGAGCGGCCTCCCGTGACCTCCGGCCCGCTTCAGGTGTCCTGCACCCGACCATGTCCCAGTTGTGGTAGCTGGGCGTCCTGGGTTGCCACAGCGGCGGGTGCTGCTGGAGTGCGGAGCAGGAGATGGGCATGCATGGGGATCTGCGGCCAGCCACGTGGGTGGCGGTCCTATCCCAAACCGAGTGGCTGCTCGTGACTGCCAGCGCCTGACCTGCCTGTGTCCCCTGGATGAGAGGAATCCATCCCGCCCAGAAAGACGAGTGGACAACGGGGAGAAGGGCAGCAGAAGAAAAAGAGCCGGAGCCCTGTGTGCCGTGGCGTCTTGCAACAGCACCATCTTCGTTCCGTGATGCATGTAATGAGAGACAGTGTTTCACCAGTAAATGCACATAATGAGAGACAGTGAGAGAGATCGATCTGTGCGCCGCTACTCTGGTCTAGGCTAGACCAGAGCGGCGCACAGATCAGCCGCGCTGGGAAGAAAGTGAGTCTTCTTCTGACGCCAGCCGCTGATATCTGAGGGGGGAGAGAGGCAGAGAGTGGGAGCCCCAAGGTGAGGGAAGGGGGGGGGGAGACGGCCCCCTTCTCCACCGCTGTCCACACGGCTTCCTCTTCTCTCCGCTTCCACCCCTCCTGCTGCTTGGCAACCTTGTGGAGGGGGGGGGGGGGCTTTTGCAGGGGCTGATAGCTTGTCAGCTGGGGCTTAAGCCTAGGTAAGCCCCAGTGTAACGCCGCCAGGCATCAGACCGCACAGATTCAAACTGCACACTGTCAGGAGAGAATCCCTCAGGATTCGCACAGAAATCAACCACAGCGGCACACTCATTCATTTCAGATTGCACAAAGTCAAGACTCTCATGCTTTACCCCAGAAAGGCAGGAACAATCATCCGACAACGATGTCTCTTTATTGGAATCAATTGGTTGGTGTGTGTGCAACTCATCCAAAATCGTCTGCCACACATAATTCACCAGATCCACATCACCCTCGTCACATTCACCGGAATCAATCAAAAGGTACATAGAATCAAGACAATCATTCAAGACATCTTCGCTTTTTGCGATGTAAAAATCGCAAAAGGCTTTCCGATCAAAATCGAATTCTTCCAGCAGGGCCCCAACATCCCAGGAAGCAAATGGGGGTTCAAACAGGCCAGTATCCAGATAATCTCCATATGGGTGGAGTTCAGGAACAAGAACAGATTTTTTAACTGCTTTAATATAGTGTGCGATCGTACCTATAGCAGGATCCACATAAGCTTTTGTCTCAGGCAATGACATCTGAAGCAAATCAAAGGTTCCCTCTGCCCTGGGAATTTTGGTTTGGCTGGTCATACTGTAACTAATGTGGAATCGTCTCCGTGGTCAGCGCACCAGACGTGCGTTGACACGGCGGATTTCCTCCACAAGCGTATAAATTTGCAGGAACCCAGCAGTGGGTGCAATGCACCTGCAGAGGGAAATTCCTGTCAGCAGGTGGAGTTGTGGAGTGCAGAGGAACAGCTCCTCTGCCCTACCACACACGCCAGACAGGAATTGTACGAAGGGAAGAACCGTAATCGCAAGAGAAGCGATTGAGAGTGAGCACAGAGACAGATTGTGTGTGTGTGCATAAAACTAGTCGCCAACCAGCGACTGTGCACACACCACAGCAGATACGAAGCAGGAACGCGATCGCAAGAGGTGCGATCGCCAGACGTGACACAAGGCTACAGCAAGGCAGAGCACGAGAGTAGCAAAGGCACAGCAAATCATACAATGAGGAGATACGGAAAATAACAAACGCTAGCTAACCGCGAACACCGCACTCATTCGCAACAGTGCACGCGGTTATGCGCGGTCTCCACGTGATAAGCACAATAGAGACAAGCACGCCTAACTAACCATCGACAGACAAACACGAAACAGAGGACGCGAACGCTTGCTTAACGGTTACCTCACCGAGCCTCCAGCAAGCGTCCGTAGCAGACAAGACAGACACCCGAAAACAGGGACAAGCGAGAGATAGGATCCACAGCACTAGCGAGAAGCGAGTGTGATCCAGGTACAGTGTAGCAGAACAGAAGGATCCACAGCACTAGCGAAAAGTGGCTAGCGCGATCCCAGGAGACAGAACAGAAGGATCCACAGCGCTAGCGAAAAGTGGCTAGCGCGATCCCAGGAGACAGAACAGAAGGATCCACAGCGCTAGCGAAAAGTGGCTAGCGCGATCCCAGGAAACAGAACAGAAGAGATGGCTGGTAGCAACCGCTGCACCAGCTATACTCCAAGAACAGAGATCAGAACCATTTCCTGTCGACCACCGCTGGGACAGGACAACAGCAACAGAACAAACAAACAGATAAACAATCCTAACTGCACTAGGGAATCTGCCTAGCACAGTTTCCAGGAATTACTCTAAGCTGATCTTCAAACCAAGAGCATGGCTGACACTCTCCAGAGTGTTTCACAGGAAGACTCCTTATGACCAGCCAAGCATTGTGGGAAAGACATAGTACTTATAGTACACGCCTCCAATGAATGTGGCCAGGCAATTTGCATGACAACGTATGCAAATTCCTCTGCAAGCACAAGCTGCAAAACTGACAGAAGCTCTTCTTTCCAGAGTCCTGCAGCATGCAAACCTACACAATGGTCAAAAAGCTGCCTGCCTGCACAGGCAGCTGAGCAAATCATCACAAGAGGTATGCTAATGCTTAAAAGTGAGAATGTCCCAACATATTATCTGTTTGCTTAAAATGGCCCTGACCTTTTCTGCGTCAGACATAGAAAAGGTAGATGCCTTTTTTCTGCAAGGTGTAAAGGCTACACACTGGAACCCGGCTGATATTGGGCTACGGTGAATCTTATTATACAGATGACATGCTGGGGCATTTATGACTGACAGTGTAGAGTGTCAACTTTCTGGCCAGGAGCTTTTTGTTCCCAAAAGCAGATGCCTTCTTAGTGTAACGTTAACATTGCTAAGCTTTGGCAGTGGTGAAATGCCTTTTATGTTACATACTTTTAATCAACAAGATTGTTATATATAAATTAGAGGAGTCGGAGGAATCATAAACTGAGGAGTCGGATGATTTTGATACCGACTCCACAGCTCTCTGCCAAGGATCCAACACGTGTACAGCAGCCCCAACTCCCTCTGCCAGACTGGTGGATCGGTTAAGCCAAGCGACATTGCTGTGAGCATTGTTCTCCTCACTCATCCATCTCTCGTGTGACCCAAGCAGATTTATCAGCCCTCCCCTGCATAGTGACAGATGGATGCCTTTTTTCAACCAAACTAACTGTGTTACTATGTTAAAACATGTCACTAGCCTGCAGGATAGCAACACATCCATACAGCCTCATACATGTGTACAAGGCTTTAGGCTAAAGGTGTAAATTAATTAGTGAAAAATGGCACCTCCTGATAAAGAAAAAAGACTACACTTCATTGTTCACCCTGTCTCCTAATTATCTATCAACTATCAATGAACTCTCAAACACGGTAATGGTTAGGAGAGATATGGACAGTGCCGTTCCTCCAGGCAGGTAAACCACTCCACACAGTGAATGTATTAAGCACAGAAAGAGGCACTCCACTGGCTTGAACTGATATTCAATTTAATGTATGTCACATACAATACATGTTACAGGCCAACAGTGGCGGCGCCACGCTGGGGCTTACCCAGGCTTCAGCCCTAGCGTGGCGACTCATTAGCCCCCCTTAAAGCCCCCCGCCGCAGCCACCGAAAACTTCCGTTCCGAGGCCGACCCGACCTTACTTTCCTGGCTGCACAAGGACGAGCCTGGGAGTCTGGGACTGGGAGGAGGGCTTGGGCTGGCGTGGAGTGTCACCACCACCAACCAGCGATCAGTCACCCCCGCCCCGGGTGCTGCAGTAAAGTACGCGTATGTCACGTAACGATGTCCGGCGGCATCACGTGACGTGCAGCGCGCTCTCCTCCTGGCCCGCCCGCGCAGCTAGTGACTGCTTCACTGACAGTCTCCTCTCCAGAGGACTCTCCGCGCCGCGGCATACGCACAGCCAGGCCAGCACTCAGTCGGTCACACCCAGTGGCAGTGAGTGTGACCCCCAGCCCAGGCACTCACGGGTCAGCGCACACAGGACTAGAGAGGCTGGACTCTGGAGCCGAGCCAGTCAGCTAGACAGCCAGCCCAGGCCAGAGCTCCGCAGCCAGGCTGAGCCAGCAGGACTAGGAACTTCAACAACAAGGCAGCTGAAGGTGGGTGTCCTGTCCTGTTCACTACTCCAGCCAGCCAACTGCCAAATTGTTTTTTTGCACCAGGCACTGCAGGCAGCCACCCAGGCCTGAGCTGCCCTCCTGAGCCAAGCACGGCCAGGCGGCACCCCCACCAACCACCAGGCCTGACTCCGAGGCCCCCAGCCTACCACCACCAGCCAGGCCTTAGCTGCCCTGGGGCCCCCAGCCTACCACCACCAGCCAGGCCTTAGCTGCCCTGGGGCCCCCAGCCTACCACCACCAGCCTGGCTTTAGCTGCCCTGGGGCCCCCCAGCCTACCACCACCAGCCAGGCCTGAGCTGCCCTGGGGCCCCCAGCCTACAACCACCAGCCAGGCCTTAGCTGCCCTGTGGTCCCCAGCCTACAACCACCAGCCAGGCCTTAGCTGCCCTGGGGCCCCCAGCCTACCACCACCAGCCAGGCCTTAGCTGCCCTGGGGCCCCCAGCCTACCACCACCAGCCAGGCCTTAGCTGCCCTGGGGCCCCCAGCCTACCAACACCAGCTAGGCCTTAGCTGCCCTGGGGCCCCCAGCCTACCACCACCAGCTAGGCCTTAGCTGCTCTGGGGCCCCCCAGCCTATCACCACCCGCCAGGCCTGAGGCCTTCCGCCCAGCCCACCACCAGCCAGGCCTGAGCTGCCTTGGGCCCCCAGCCTACCACCACCAACCAGGCCTGAGCTGCCCTGGGGCCCCCAGCCTACCACCACCAGCCAGGCCTTAGCTGCCCTGAGGCCCCCAGCCTACCACTACCAGCCAGGCCTTAGCTGCCCTGGGGCCCCCAGCCCACCACCACCAGCCAGGCCTTAGCTGCCCTGGGGCCCCCAGCCCACCACCACCAGCCAGGCCTAAGCTGTCCTGGGGCCCCCAGCCCACCACCACCACCCAGGCCTGAGCTGCCCTGGGGCCCCCAGCCCACCACTACCAGCCAGGCCTGAGGCTTTCAGCCCACCACTTGCCAGGCCTGAGGCCTCCAGCCCACCACCAGCCAGGCCTGAGGTGCCCTGGGGCCCCCAGCCCACCACCACTAGCCTGACTACATATACTGGGAACATCTATACACCTGGCTACCTGGGGACACTGTTATTATGTGCATTAACTGGTGAAATGCTGTCTCTTATTACATGCATTTACTGGGGAAACGCTGTCTGTCTCTTATGTGCATTTACTGGTGAAAAGCTGTCTCTTATGTGCATTTACTGGGGAAACGCTGTCTGTCATTACGTGAATTTACTGGTGAAAAGCTGTCTCTTATGTGCATTTACTGGTGAAAGGCTGTCTCTTATGTGCATTTACTGATGAAAGGCTGTCTCTTATGTGCATTTACTGATGAAAGGCTGTCTCTTATGTGCATTTACTGGTGAAAAGCTGTCATTACGTGCATTTACTGGTGAAACGCTTTCTGTCATGTGTATTTACGTCATAATTTTTTTATGTAACTACATTAGCTGGTACAACTACATTACAGTTAGCCCCGCCCACATGATGATATTACCACGCCCCTTTTTCTCGCCACTGCGCGCACCGCAAATTCCCCCCCATAAGCCCCGCTTGCCAGCCCTTGTGCCCCCTTTGAGCCCCCCCCAAAAATCTGAAGCTGGAGCCGCCACTGCAGGCCAAGTCCTTCATCAGGTGACAACTGCCAAGGGCTTGGCCTGTAACATGTAGTGTGTGTGACCTGCATTAAATTGAACGTCAATTCAAGCCAGTGTAGTGCCTCCTTCTGCGTTTATCTCCTAATAATCTAAACAATATGATGATACAAGCTAAGCATCGCTCTCTTTCTCAGAGCCTGCTGTTAATTTTATCAGCTAAACTGCTTCAGATCACATGACCAAACCATTGCTTATATATAAGTAACATTTGGATGCACTCCATACTAAGCTATCAGAGAATCTGAGTCTGGAAATGGGCATTAAGTAACTCGTTGCTGCTGATCAGCAGCATTATAATGTCATGCTTTGCTTTTCCTTGCATTAAATGTTCCTGCTGGGAGCTTTCATTGTGCACTTCCATTTTGGATAGTCAATCTTACAACAAACAGATTTGCCAAAATGTAGAAAGGACAGCTGCTCAGAAATTTACATGACAATTTCCCGTCACAATGCAAGTTTTCATGCTGGGATCTTACTAAAACTCATTTATAAACTCCATTCCTGGCTAGAATTATGATAAAGCCGTCAGCATGAGCCACATTAGATTTGTGTCTGCATCTTGACGATTTTTTCCAGTACTCGGTAATCTCCCTTTCCACAGTTAAATTGTCTGTAAGAATTGATGGACTTCAAGGTTTGATTAGAAATGTTTGCACATTTGCGTGTTATGAGTGGAGACATGAACTGTAAAAAGCGCATCTTGTGTTCACGGTGAAGTCTAATCTGACAGCCATGATTTCACATAGTGCAGATGACCACTGAGAGAAGCACAGACAGAAGCTGCCCAGGTATTAAGTGGAATATGACTCTACAGCATACTAAAATATATGTAAAACAAGCCTGTCAGACACTTGTGCAATAGAAAATGTAAATAGCACTGAAACAAACAGAATAAACCAAACAAAAAAATGTAGTGATAGACATGTCAATGTAATTCGCCATTCCTGACATATAGATTTATAAATATGAAGTGACAATGAACATTAAATGCAAATATCTACTAACCAAAGAAGGGCATTAAATGGATCCAACCAAAACCTCTAGCTTCAGAATAATCACTTTGTTAGTAGATGATTTAATAGTTTTTTTTTCCCTAGGGGAGTGAAATTGCATGTAAGGTAAACGTTTTGCTTATCACTACTGAACTACTCAACTTGTTCATTGGTCTATGAAGCAATTCATGGCATTAAAAAAAGAATCTATGCTGAATAGAAGTGTATAAGTATTAGAGCGTTCACTCTTGAATCATTATCTTAGTAATGATTTATCATTGAGGCACTGCTATTTTGACTTCTTTGACTTGTGAGACTTCTTATACACACTCATACAGGGCTCAAACACACTTCAAACATAATGCACAACCAACCACACAGCATGACCAACCACACGAAAAGTTGTTTACACAACAAGTACGCACACACACACCAACCAACAAAAACACTTAAATACTGTGCGCACAAGAAAACGACAAACTGCACAAGTCCACATTCAAAATCAACAAAAGTTGTTCAAACAACCATTACACACGTGGCCAACCTGCAAGATAGTTGTGCAGGTGGATTGGCCACATAGATCTAGCAAACCACCTAACTCCAATGAATGCCTGTGGGAAATCTGCATCAGAAAAATCGCGTTTAGTGGAAACAGGCCCAAAGGCATTCATTGGAGTCAGTTTTTCTGCATCCAGAATCCACGTGTAGTGGAAACAGGCCCTAACCTATACTTCTCATACTGTCCTATTACTAAATTGTTAATTACAGATTAAAAATAAAGGTTTATCATCTTAAAAAGAATCTGTAGCCTCCTAAAATGCCTCTTTTTTTCAGCCAGTCTTCTTGAGCATTAATAGATTAGCTGAACCGCCGCTATACCGTGGCAAAACGAGGCTTTAATCACCCTGAAATGCCCGGGGCAAACTGCAGGGCTCCTTCCTATTGGAGGCTTTGAGCTGTAGCTCTGCCTCCATTTGCGTCAATCTCCCACAGATATCCGCCTTCTCCCGCCCCTCTCAGTCTTCTTTCACTGAGAGGGGCGGGAGGAGGCGGAGATCCGTGGGAGATTGACACAAATGGAGGCAGAGCTTCAGCTCAAAGCTCTGCTTCCCCAAGCAGCAAAATTCACTACTTTGAAAGTCATGGATTTTTGCCCCGGTATTTGGGGGTGATTTTTTTTGCCGCGGGATAGTGGTGTTTCAGCTAATCCATTAATACTTAATAAGACTGGCTGAAAAAAATGGGGCAGTTTAGGAGGATTCAGACTCTCTTTAACTGTTCCTTGTTGTGATCCCTCTGTAGAGAAAAGATGGGCTGCTGATGGCAGTATACACTCAGCCAAAGAGTTTGAGAACTGTGACCATAACAGTTCTACTACAGGACCCCAGAAAAAAACAAAAACTTTAAAAGACTAAAAAAGATGATTACCTCAAATAATGGCCTATAACCAGAAATTGGCGGACAACACACAGACTTCATTATACAGGTTTGTGACATTTCATAATTCATATATATTGAATATTCTAAGGTAATACAAAAACAAATCATGCTAAAATCTATTCTGCACTTTGTGATTTTTTTTCCATTTTTTTTTTACAATCTACTACTCATTTATTTGTTTTTACGGTAATACATTACCTGTTCCACCAGCGCGTGTCCCCGCTGTCCCCACGTCCCTTCTCTGCGCTGGTCTCAGACTGGCTTCACTTCCTGGGGGGGGTGGGGGGAGTTTAAACAGTAGAGCGCCCGCTACTGTTTACACTTCCCCCGACAGGAAGTAAAGTGAAGCCGAGCCCAGAGCGGAGAAGAGAGCGTGGGGACAGCGGGGACTCGTGCCAGCTGGATCAGGTAATGTATGCTGGGGGAGGCGGCAGCTCCACAGATTGTGAATAGATTTTATAGTGAAATCGATTCAAAATCTGTTTGCACTGTAGGCAGCCAATAGATCCCTCTGTGATCAGATTAGATCACAGAGGTTATCTATCTGCTGGTCGATCTGGTGGCAAAGCCAGTGTATGGCTGCCTTTACATTTGCTTGCTACTAAATAATACTGCTGTAATGTCTTTTTATGGCCACTTGTCACTAGGAGGCAGTGTGAGACAATAATATAGGACTTCTGCTTTCAGTTTCCGTATTTTGTTAGCAGGGAGAGATCAAAGCATTCCAAAGAATTTACAGCACAGCAGTTCTGCCAACTGAGGACAAAAGCAGTGCACTTATCTCAAACGAGATAACTCTATAGAAGCTGCTAATGGGTCACACAATGCAAATTATCTGGCTGTCTTGCTGACAATCTGCTTCTAATACTTTTAGCCATGGACCAAAACAAGCATGCAGGTTCAGATGCTCTGAGACTGAATTTTGATTAGATTATCTGCAGCCACTACTGCAGCCAAAGAGATTAGCAGGACTGCCAGGAAACTGGTGTTGTTTAAAATCAAATACACAGCCTCCATATGGCTCTCACTTCAGGTTCCCTTTAATGCCTCTATGTTGGCCTTCGCTATTCACTATTGACACGGCACCCATGCAGCTGCGAAGTGCGACCAAATCCTCCTGCCATGCCAATGCACATAAATGGGAATTTGGATACAAAGTCTGAAAAAAATATGCAGGGGAATTTTTTCCCCTGACATAAATTGGAAGCAGCCTGTTAAAATCAGTAGGCTGTAGCTTTCAGGTGCGTGTAATGACGTTGAATTCGCACTCGATTCTGTTTGGGCCTTGGGGGTTCAAGTTGCTCTGTTTTCATCAGCCTCTCTCACACCTCGAAACTCCTACAGCTCTATTTGTGGGCCACTTTTAGCCTCATTACATCCACTGTTACCCACCAAATGGGTGACCATAATAAGACCCCCACTTCTTTATAGGTGGCCAGATGATCTCCCCACAGTATTGGTAGCCAGATGACTCCCCCCTTCCTTCAGTATAGGTAGCCTTACCCTCCCCTCCCCACCTTAGTATAGTGGACAGTCAGATGCTTTCCTCCATTCCCCTCAATCTCCAGCAGGTGTATCAAATGAAAGTCTTGAAATTTGATTTGATTTCAATTGTATATCAATTGAAAATGTCTGTTCATTAGCAGGTGACTCTTGCTGAGAAGGCAGCAAAAGAGTGCTATCGAGGTTTGCCATAACTTTGTACTGCACCAAGGTGTACAAAACTAGCAGCTACAGCAAAAAGTTTGATTTCAGACAAGATTTCTGTTGACATTACAGCTAATATCTTAAGCCTCATCTACACGGTGCAATTTTCCGTCAGATCTGTTCTATTAGATGGATCCATTAGATAATTTCCAACCGATCCAATCAGATTGTGTTAGATTTTGCAATAGATTTTGGGTACTTATCAAAGCAAAATCTATCACAAAATTGAGCTGAAACAATTTGGCTCGATTTTGAACCATTTAGATGGCTCGATTGATCATTTCCGACATGTCCGAACTCCCGCCCGATCGATTCCGCACTCGATTTTGCATAGAGAACAAAGGTGAAAAGATAAGAAAAAAAACAATGGAAGGTAAGAAAATCGCCCTCATAATTGAGCGCGGAAAACTATCAGGCGCGAAATCGAGCGGCAAAATCGACCCGTGCATTCCCAGCATTAAAAGAAAAAACGGTAGAATAGGTGAACGTCTGGAAGATATCGATTGTTTACCTGATTTACAACTATTTGAATAGTGTGTAGGCAGCATAAACAATTGGACATAGAAACATAGCAAACCACACCAGCATTAAACCATTCCTAGTGGAGGATTAAAGTAAACCTGTGAGTTAAAAATTAAATGTATGCGGTTTCCACTATGTGCTATGGCAAACGCATATGCGATTCTACCTAGTGTGTTCCTACCCATACTTACCTCGTTAGAGAGAAGACTCTGGTTCCTCCAGAGGCTTCCACCAGCCACCTCTGCCTCCCTGTTTAAGCACCAGGACCTCCCAAAGCTCATGGCTCATGACCGGACTGCTCTGGTGCAGGACATTTTGGGCCTGCACAGTATCATGGATGGAGCCGCTGCTTGGGTTCGGCTGCTGCTGCTGGGGTTCAGCAGAAAAAGTTGACGGGCTTCAGGGATCCCGGGCCGGCATTGAAACGGCAAGGAGGAAGGGAACGAGGGAAGACTTTGAATTATTCCCTCTACCAAGGTAAGTATCCATTTGGGGCACTTTTATCACTACAGGTTTCTGGAGGTAATCTAGTTTAGAAGACTCAGCAGGAAACCTCATATTGAACAGTCCTTCAATTACAGCACCCTCTAAAGCACGAAGTGTTGTGATTGGCCACATAGTGAGGGCATAGTTTATTGCAACCTATCTGAAACCTAAATGTTTGAGAGGATACTGTCCACCTGGTCAGGTTAGCGGAATTTCACTATGAGGTTTCCTGCTGGGTCCCCTAAACTAGACTAGCGCTGGTTTCCTTTCAAGCACACATGAAGTGAGTGGGATATGAAGGGTGACATATTTATTTCCTTTTAAACAATGCAGATTTCCTGGCTGTCCTGCCGAGCCACAGTCTCCAATACTTTTAGCCACAGGCCCTGAAAAAGCATAAAGATCAGGTGTCTCTGACTAACGTCAGACTCCATTAACCACTAGGGGTGATCAATGAGATGCAGATAATTTCTACTTGCATTCAAATATCCTGTAAATTGTATGCTTAAAGGACAACTGTAGCGAGAGGTATGTGGAGGCTGCCATATTTATTTCCTTTTAAACAATACCAGTTGCCTGGCAGCCCCACTGATCTAATTCACTGCAGTAGTGTCTGAATTAGGCCTGAACAATGAATCAAATTAAATCAAAATTGCAATCAATGAGATCACGATTTCAGAATCGTCAAAGCGGCGATTTCCGCGGTGACGTCATTTCCGCATAGGGAAGTTTGAAGAAGTGGCTTCAAACTTCAACCAAGTCCCAGGACATGTGGCCTGCAGCATCGGCAGCGTTTTACATACCTTCCAACATGAGTCAAATGCTGTCTGTCCTCTCTCGCCATCTGCCGGCTCTTGTGCACGGCATACTTCGTGGTTCCTGTATGTCACATGACATACAGGAATTATGCCGTGCATGCAGGAGGCGAAGTGGATAGACTGGCATTGATGGATTCGTGCTGGAAGGTATGTCCAGCACTACTGCAGCTTGAGGGACAGAGCGGGCACAAAGAGACACAGAGGGGGCACACAGGAGACACAGAGCGGGCACAGAGAGACACAGAGTGGGCACATACAGAGACACAGAGCGGGCACAGAGGAGGCACAGAGAGACAGAGCGGGCACAGACAGAGCGGGAAAATAGAGAGACACAGAGGAGACACGGAGCGTGCACATAGAGAGACACAGAGGGGGCACAGAAGAGACACAGAGTGTGCACATAGAGAGACACAGAGTGGGCACAGAGAGACACAGAGCGTGCACAGAGAGGGACACAGAGCGTGCACATAGAGAGAGACACAGAGTAGGCATGGAGAGACACAGAGTGGGCACAGAGAAAGACACAGAGGGGGCACAGAGGAGACACAGAGCGGGCACAAAGAGATACACAGAGGGGGCACAGAGCGACATAGAGCAGGCACAGAGAGAGACACAGAGGGGGCACAGAGGAAATACAGAGCGTGCACATAGAGAGACAGAGTGGGCACAGAGAGACACACAGAGGGGGCACAGAGAGAGACAGAGTGGGCACAGAGAGAGGCACAGAGGAGACACAGAGCGGGCACAAAGAGATACACAGAGTGGACACAGAGCGGGTACAGAGGAGACACAGAGCATGCACATAGAGAGACACATAGTGGGCACAGCGAGACACAGAGCGGGCACAGAGAGATCCACTTAGGGGGCACAGATAGAGACAGAGCGGGCACAGAGAGAGACACAGAGGGGGCACAAAGAGACACAGATGGGGACAGAGAGAGAGACAGAGGGTGCACAAAGACAGACGGGGACAGAGAGACCTACAGGGGGAACAAACAGGCACAGAGGGGGAACAAAGCTTGATTTGAAGGAAATCATGAATCAAATTGAAATCGCTATTTTGGACATTAATCGCTTGATTCAATTTTTCCTAAAATCATTCAGGCCTAGTCTGAATCACACCAGGAACAAGCATGCAGCTAATCATGTCAGATTTGACGATAATGTCAGAAACACCTGATCTTCTGCGTGCTTGTTCAGGATCTGTGGCTAAAAGTATTAGAGGCAGTGGATCAAGTCAACAGCAAAGCAAGGTGAGGGCTGGGGTACACCGAGCGGCTTTTTGAGCATTTCTGCAGCTGCTTGTGGCTGCGGATACGCTAGGGTAATGCATTTCAATGGGTGTGTGCACACCACAGCGGGAGGCGTTTTGCAGAAACGAATCCTCCCGGGGTGAGGCATTTTTTGGATTGCGGAGGCGTTTCTGCCTCAATGTTAAGTATAGGAAAAACGCAAACCGCTCTGAAAAACGGCACATCAGAGCGGTTTGCCAGGCGGTTTTGTTACAGAAGCTGTTCAGTAACAGCTTTACTGTAACAATATATGAAATGTACTACACTGAAATCCGCAGCAGCAATCCGCAAAACGCTAGCAAAACGCCTCAGAAAAATAAAAAAAAGCGTTTAAAAATCTGCTAGCATTTTGCGGATCTGCTAGCGGGTTTTGGTGTGCACCGGGCCTAACAGTTTTTGTTGGACCATGTTTCATAACATTTACATAAAATTTGAGTGGAAGTAGAAATTATTTGCGTCTCATCCCTATTAAAGGACAATTGAAGTGAGAGGGATTTGGAGGCTGCCATATTTATTTCATTTTAAGCAATACCAGTTGCCTGGCAGTCCTGCTGGTGCTCAGCCTCTAATACTTTTAGCCATAGACAATGAACAAGCATGTAGCAGATCGGGTGTTTCTGACATTATTGTCAGATCTGACAAGATTAGCTTCATGCTTGTTTCTGGTGTTACTCAGACACTACTACAGCAAAATAGATCAGTAGAGCTTTCAGGCAACTGGTATTGTTTAAGTGGAAACAATTATGGCAGCCTCCACGTTCTTCGCTTTTCAGTTTTCGGTTGCTTGTTTAAGGTGTGTTACTCAGACACTAGTACTACTGCAGCCAAAGAGAACAGCAGGACTGCCAGACAAGTGGTATTGTTTAAAAGGAAATAAATATGGCAGCCTTCATATCCCTCTCAGTTTAGGTATACTTTAACAAAGCCACGGTAAAAGGGACATGCGCACACAGTTATATCAATATTGCCAGTGTTTATGTAATCAATTTACAGTAATGTGCAACACAAACTGACCTTTTTTAAACATAGAAGAGACACTGACAGGAGGCTTGTTGATATCCATATGAGCATAATACAATGAACCTCCTTGAAACATGGCTAAAACATTTGAGCTCCCTCTAGTGACATTCTTGTTATTGTACATCTGGGAGGTCTGAATTAAAGGAGAACTGTAGAGAGAGGTGTATGGAGGCTGCCATATTTATTTCCATTTAAGCAATACCAGTTACCTGCGGATCCTCTGCCTCTAATACTTTCAGCCATAGACCCTGAACAAGCATGCAGCACATCCGGTTTTTCTGCCAATTTTAACAGATATGACGAGATTAGCTTCATGCCCGTTTCTGGTGTGATTCAGACAGCTAAATAGACCAGCAGAGCTGCCAGGCAACGGGTATTGCTTAAAAGGAAATAAATATGGCAGCCTCCATATACCTCTCACTACAGTTCTCCTTTAACATCAAGATCTTTTGACCGGGGTGTTATAAAAGTTCTTGCTGCAGTTGCATTTACAGTAGTGTTGCTCGTGTGCAGCACAACTCTCAGGGAAGCATTTTGGTCAAATGAGAAAAATGAAAATCTCTGATTTCCTGGTTACAATCATGTTGGTTCTCATTAAGGATGAGAAATTTGTGAACTTCATTTTAGACCTAAACTAGGTAATTTTTGCAAAATTGCAGCCAAAATTTGTCATTTGCATCGATTTTTGCGGTTGATTGCAAAGCTCACATACATAGAAATGTATGTGTACACTCCAAGGTGTACCTATCACAGGGCAGCAGGGTTGACCCGCTCCAGATGACTGTAGCCATGATTCGGATGCAGTTACGGCAATCGAGGGCTGTGTTCCTCTGCTCTGTATTTTTTCATATATTTGGATCTCGGGACTTTTTCATATATTTTGGTACAGTGTAGGCACTGGGTAGCCGCTGTCAACCATGGCGTCTCTTGCCGTCTGTGTGTGTGTCCACACTGTGTCCCCTACCCCAGAAGTGTACATGGCTGTACATGAAGTGAGTCTGCCTGGTTGTGCCTGCTAGCACCTGAGTTGGGTAAGGGGGGTTGCACATGAGGTAGGTGTTATCCTACATATGATAAAGGGACAGCAAGGAAAAAGGATAATGGAATAGCCTGAGACACCTTATACACTGGCGTGGTGCGTTGCCCTGTTTTGCTGCAGGGTAACACTACGCCAATGAAAGTCTATGAGCCATTTCATACCTGGAACGGAGCGATGCGATCCAACGGAAGTGCCCAGTTTGCCACAAAAGCAACGGCACGTTATCGGCCAACGTGTGCGGCAAACCAGAAGTCATGTAAGTCTATGGCGATGCAGCTTTTTAAAAATGTTTCCTCATTCACGTTGCAGTGCCCATGTGCATACGCATATTTTTTAATACATTTCCATGCAATTTGATTTCTGCCCACAGGAAGTGAGCGCTAGAGAGCCTCACTTCCTATTTGGCCTGCAGCCAGTAGGGAGATTACATTGCTGTGGTAATCCCCAAAGGCTATTTTTAGTGTTGGGGTGCAATGCAATTGACACACCGCAACGTTCCCCCAATTCCGGTTGCCAATTTAAACCGGCCTGAAGGGTTGGGGAGTCAAAAGCATAAAATGATGCTGATGAGGAGAGAGCCTGCTTCTGCCAGGCCCATTGCCGTATCAGGCGTCTTAACACTGTTAATTATTACTAGTGCTATTCACAAAGGAAATACAAAGAATCCAATTTCCACACTTTTACCTCAGGCATGTCATGAGACCTCACACGTAACAACTGGAAAACTGTGTGACAGCTTGCTTGTGGGGCAAGAGTAAGGTGTACGCTTGACTAAGATTGGCAGAGCAAGACCACGTGACTAAGGCGGCGCAAGGATAAGGAAGGGGTCACACTGCATTTTTGCTGTGCATTTTTAAAGCATGGAATACCACATGCACTATTACATGCAATACTTTATCGTGAGGGTTTGCAAAACACATAAATCATATGCGATTTGCACATTATGCATTCTAATGGAACAGAATGCATTAAAAACACATCAAAATTGCAATGCTCAAATGCATTTAAAAACACACAAAGGCAGCAGCAAAGAAACAAATGTGTTTGTGATCTTGCAAGTGTGACCACTGCCTAAGGTGTACACTTGATTGATATTGGCACAGGGAGACCACGTGAATCAGGACGACAGTGTCTCCTCACCTAACCCGCTGGGCATCGCATCTCTATCACAGGGTGCATGCTGGAGGCTGGTGAGGGGTTTGTAGCAGCACACTTGCAGTTGCAGGCAACCATGGAAGTAAATGTTAGCCTCTAAAAGTGCGGCATGGGGATATTCTGGCAAAAGGGTTTGTGGTCCTTTACAAGTGGCTGCACGCATACTAGTATCCCCCTACCCACATGTACTTTATTAGGGACATCTTGCCAGAAGTGTTGCTAGGTTCCTGTAAGATGGTCATGTTACGGAAAGTAGGCATGGTCATGGGTGGGGCCAAATATACGAGCCTAGCAGTGGTGTAACTATAAATATATTGAATAGGCAGTATTTCACATAAATAAGCCCCTCGCCCAGCTTCTGTCTTGTCTTTGGCTGGCGGTGATGCTGAGCCTGCCTGGCTTTGCAAGGGGCTTTGCTTTTCTGGGTTGGGGCTTTGCTTTGCTGGGCCCGGGGGCTTTGCTTTGCTGTGGTCTGGGGCTTGGCTTTGATGGGCCCAGGGGCTTTACTTTGCTGGTCTAGGGCCCGGGGGCTTTGCTTTGCTGGGCTGTGGGGGAGGGGGGGTTGCAGTGCTACTGACCTCAGATCATGGCGACTGGGGAAGGCAGAGCAGGACACACATTACCCGGTACACTTCCCATGCAGGAAGTGACATGTACGGGTAGTGTGCATCCTGCTTTGCTTTCCCCAGTCGCCGCTATGTGAGGTCTGAACATGAGAGGCAGGAGCATGGATCAGGAGCTGGCACACTGCGAGGGGAGGGAGGCTGCATTATAGAGTGGCGCAGGTGCCATGGCAACTGGCACCGGCATCATTTTTAAAAAGCAAGAGGCCCACCGAGGCACTCGAACAGGATGTATCCGGGGGCACCATGGCAACAGATTCGGGGGAAGGGCCCCGGATCACACCCTCTAGCGACGTGTCTGTATCTTGCTAATATGGAGTTCAAACCCTTTTTGCTTTCAGAATTGCTTTATTGTTCATCATGGTCATGGCATTCCATGGAAAGTCTGGTTAATATTGGCACAATAGTTGTTACAGAACAAACAGGTATTGCAGGGAATTAGCACAGTTTGCAGAAACACTGACACTGAAACAGGAATGTGCAAAAAGGTGTTTATTATGAACCAAATTATGCAAATAAAATGCAACCATATGCAAACAATATATACAGTGAATCTCCCGCAAACCAAACAAAACAGTGTGCGCACATATAACCAAAACCCTGACTAACTATCTATCTATTTACAAACAGCATGCAGGAGATATCTACAAATATGTACAAGCATATATATATATATATATATATATATATATATATATATATATACAATGGCGCGGTATCACAAGCGGCAGGCAAAGACAGGTCAAGACGGAATATCAGAGTCAGCAGCGGTAAATCAAATACAAGCAAGGCACAGAGGAATGAACAGAAGCAGAGTCAGGACAAGCAAAGGTTCAGCAACAGGTAATCAGATCTTAGAACAAGGTACAGGGTACAAGGAATCAGGTATCAGGCAAACAGAGGTGACCAGAGACTCAGACCTATAATTGTTCTCTGAACAATTGTTCTAATGACTGCATCTGCTAAGAAATCATACACATTTTTATAGACAGTCCCTATTCAGTGTCCTGCTGTGTGCGGGGGGGGGGGGGGGGGAGATGTTTCTTTTCGCTGTCCTGAGCAACTGACAACTAAGGGCATGGGGAGAAAAAGCTTTCTGCTCAGTGCACAGTTGTTCTAATGACTGTGTCTGCTCAGCCACTGATAAGGAATCATACAAAGTTTTGTAGACAAAGATTTGTAGACAGTCCCTATTCAGTGTGCAGCAGGGTTTTGTGTACAGTGCCCCGCCCCATCCTCTCTACCCACTTCCCAATTGCTCTGTACTGTAGTGATGCTAGAGGAGTCTGTAGAGCCAGTTCTGCTCCATCTGATGAGGTGAGAGTCAGTGTAATAAGAAGCTGAGAGTCAGTTTTCTGTGTGGGTTTTTCTAAATGCGTTTTCTGCACACCAAGTGTGTCTGTATGTGACTGAGGCCATCTTGTGGCCAAATAGTAAAATTACACCTACATACATAACATAAATAGTAACCTTAGGGTCTGAACTTTTTAATATGCATGTCAAGAGGTTATATTACTATTATTTTTTAAATTATGAGCTTGTAAATAGTGAAAGACGCAAAACTGAAAAAATGCACCTTTATTTCCAAATAAAATATTGGTGTCATGATCGCTGCTGCAGCAGGTATTGCTGGAAGTAGTAGTGCTGCAGCTCAGGCAGTTCTGATCTCTTTCCATGCAAGCTGCATAGCTTTGTCTGCCTTTCCCTGCTGTCAGCTTGTGACTGATTATCATTCACCTGTGTGGGAATCTGCATGTCTGCTCCCATTGGATGACCTCAGTATAAAGATCTGCTTCCTGCAGGACTCCTCGGGTTTTCATAGCTTCAGTTTAAGCCTGTCTTGCTGTCGCTTCAGCCCCCGATCGTGTTTCTTGTTCTAAAGATACTTTGCTGGTTTTGCATCATATATTGGTTCATTGCCCATATATATGCATACCAGCACGTTTATTATTTTCCTTGTATTCGTGTTACGTTGATACATCAGTGATGCTGATATATATGTACACGAACTGTTTATATCCTGTGTTCAGTTAGTCAGTTCCAGCACGTTTTGGTGGTTGCGCGTATCGTGATCCCCCGTGCTGAGCTAGTTATCCTGTTCCTGGTCCTGTTTGTGGATTGCGTTCATCTCTGCGAGGAGATAACGAATCCTTCTGAATCCTGTCCTGTTACCGTTTGTGGATTATTATTATTATTATTTATTGTATTTATATAGCGCCAACATATTACGCAGCGCTGCACAATAGATAAAAGGGTTAACATACAAGGTAGGACATACAGGAAACTCACAACAAAACAAGATATGCAAATGATTTGATAATACAGTGTCATAGGTCAAAGTAGAGATTGTTCTAGTCCACAAGAGGGGTGATTGTCAGTAAGATTGCATAATCAAGCTGGAAACACTAAGGGAGATGGCCCTGCCAGAGGCTTACAATCTAAAGGGTGGGGGTGGAGACAATAGGTGTATCTGTTGAGAGGGTGTCTAACAGAACATATTATGGTGCTGGTGTAGGGGGGTATGCGAGCATGAAAGGGTGAGTCTTGAGAGCTTGTGTGAAGGTATTAAAGGTAGGGGCGAGTCCGGTGGCTGGAGGGAGCGAGTTCCAGAGAGCAGCTTATTGCGGGTGGACCTGGCATTCCAGAGGCCACAGGAAACACGGAGCGAATGCCTAGGGGTAGGATGGATAGGAATAAGGTTATGCCGAGGGGGTGTGTGGGTAGAGTTTGGGGGGGAGGGAAGGGAGGTGCATGGGGGTTGAGGGCCAAAAGGGAGTCTAAGGACAAAAGGGGAGAGGGTGCGGGGAAACAGAAGGGGGACAAGGTGTAGAAGGAGGTGGAGGTAGAGCATGTGGTGATGGGGGAGAGCGAGATGGGGAGGTAGATAGCTTGGAAATGGTGGAGGGGTAAGGGAGTGAATAGGAGGGAACATTTTGTACTGATGGGATAAGGTAGGATGGGGTGTGGAGAGTGGAAGCATAGACAGGGGGACAGCAGTTAGACCAAGATGAGATAAATGTCACCAATGATGTGGCTGAAGGGGTTCAGCAAAGTTGCATCACTAATCAATCTGGTAAGGAGTAGTCCACAGGAGATCAGCAGTGAAGTTGGCAGAACATCAATGATGGCAAAAAAAAAAAAAAAAAAATCCAGCTGTGTGTGATTGGTAGATGGGGTGTCTGGTTGGTAATGACGTAGCTTGTCTGGAGGTCGGCGATGGATCAGCTGATAGGGAGTTCAGCAGTGGAGCAGTTAGCGAAGATCAGCAGTAGTGTGGTTGGTGAGGCACGGTGAAACCATCAGTAGTTTGGTAAGCGGGTGTGCAGTGCTTAAATTTAGCTAGTGTATATTCAATATGGTATTGAAGGTACTTCTATGCAGGGTGTAGAAAATCAGCAGATGAACAACAGCCCAGAGTTCTGTGTTAGTTCACTTCTGTTCCCTTCTGGCTCAATTCTGGTATAATTCGGTTTGTCTAAAGTACCCTTAAAATTAATACCCTTTAAATTTATACCCTGCTGACCAAGGTCATGCTGACTATATGATCTACTAATATATCCCTGACTAGATTGATGCTAACAAGCAGACTGCTTGCAGCTGTGAATATACTAGACACTAGACTCTAGCCACACAGGGGGAGGGCCAGTCTAAAGATATGCAAATTGTGACTAATGAAATGAAGAAGGCAAATGGTAACACAGGAAGAAGCCTCAATTAATAACACTTATAATTAAGCAGATTGATGCAGAATTTAGATTTTAAGCATACAGCCAGGAAATTCAATCAGTTGCATACCAATAAAGCAGATTGATGCAGAATTTAGATTTTAAGCATACAGCCAGGAAATTCAATCAGTTGCATACCAATAAAGCAGATTGATGCAGAATTTAGATTTTAAGCATACAGCCAGGAAATTCAATCAGTTGCATACCAATAAAGCAGATTGATGCAGAATTTAGATTTTAAGCATACAGCCAGGAAATTCAATCAGTTGCATACCAATAAAGCAGATTGATGCAGAATTTAGATTTTAAGCATACAGCCAGGAAATTCAATCAGTTGCATACCAATAAAGCAGATTGATGCAGAATTTAGATTTTAAGCATACAGCCAGGAAATTCAATCAGTTGCATACCAATAAAGCAGATTGATGCAGAATTTAGATTTTAAGCATACAGCCAGGAAATTCAATCAGTTGCATACCAATAAAGCAGATTGATGCAGAATTTAGATTTTAAGCATACAGCCAGGAAATTCAATCAGTTGCATACCAATAAAGCAGATTGATGCAGAATTTAGATTTTAAGCATACAGCCAGGAAATTCAATCAGTTGCATACCAATAAAGCAGATTGATGCAGAATTTAGATTTTAAGCATACAGCCAGGAAATTCAATCAGTTGCATACCAATAAAGCAGATTGATGCAGAATTTAGATTTTAAGCATGCAGCCAGGAAATTCAATCAGTTGCATACCAATAAAGCAGATTGATGCAGAATTTAGATTTTAAGCATACAGCCAGGAAATTCAATCAGTTGCATACCAATAAAGCAGATTGATGCAGAATTTAGATTTTAAGCATACAGCCAGGAAATTCAATCAGTTGCATACCAATAAAGCAGATTGATGCAGAATTTAGATTTTAAGCATACAGCCAGGAAATTCAATCAGTTGCATACCAATAAAGCAGATTGATGCAGAATTTAGATTTTAAGCATACAGCCAGGAAATTCAATCAGTTGCATACCTGGAAGAGAAGAGTGTCATGAGGTCAGTACAGATGAGCATGGAGATTTCCAAGTGTAGATTAATAATTCTGGTATAATTCAGTTTGTCTAAAGTACCCTTAAAATTAATACCCTTTAAATTTATACCCTGCTGACCAAGGTCATGCTGACTATATGATCTACTAATATATCCCTGATTGCGTTCATCTCTGCGAAGAGATAGCGAATCCTTCTGAGTCCTGTTCCCTGTATCGTTCCAGTCCTAAGTCAGTGTTCCTGCTTATGTCATATATCGGTTCATTGCCGATATATGCATATGTTAGTCAGACGTTACAAATAGTTTCATTGATAGCTGTAATTGTAATACGCTAGGAAAACATACTTATTGTATATTTGTCTGTGTTACGTTCATCTATCTTGATCCTGCTATTTCCTGACTATCCTGTCCTGTCTTTGTGAGGCACGCCATCGCCGCCACGCATTGGCTGCCTCATTCCAGTCTGTCTTGTTGTGGACGCTTGCTGTCACTAAGTAGCGGCTAGCTAGCAAGCGTTCATTCTGTCTACCTGTCCTGATCTCCTCAGTTCTGGTTTATGCGCTCAGCGCTACTTTGCACTGAGACGTTATAGCGAAAGCATTGTTTGTGGCTGTCGGATCTGCACCGGCTCTGTGCGCCACAATCTCCTATTGGAGTCAGTCCTCCCCTCCACTATACTAGGGATAGCCTGTTTCCTTGTGCTAGTGTGTGTACCTCCTCCACGTCCGCTCATGCGTTGCATGCTGACTGTGGAGAATACACCACCAAGCCTTACAATTGGAGCCATACATTGTGATAGGGAAATAATTTAGATGGTGTAATAACCGGGACAAATGGGCAAATAAAGTACATAGGTTTTAATTATGGTAGCATGTATTATTTTAAAACTATAATGGCCGAAAACTGAGAAATAATGATTTTTTTTTTTACATTTTATTCTAATTATTCCCATAAAAGCTTTTATAGATCATTTTGTTGTGATAAGTAGTGATAAAGTTATTAGCGAATGAATGGGAGGTGAAAGTTGCTTAGATGCGTAAGGTGAAAAAACACTGGCTGAAGTGATTAAAAAATCTAGTTTGATGATGTATTTCCACTTCCTGTTGACTTCCTATTGATTTGCATAAAACGCATAAAAAAGCATGCAAAACACATAAAAAACACATAAAAAACACATATGCGATTTATATATGCAAACCACAAACGCTTTAACACAAGAAAACCACATGTGCGTGAAAAACAGCAAAACGCGAAAGTACGTAAAACACACTTAAGAAGCACAAACGCATATGCAGAAAAACGCTGCCAAAACGCTACCTTTCCCGCACTGCCTAGTGTGTCCCTACCCTCAAGCATGTTACATAAGCAATATGTGAGTTGTGGTATTTATACAACACCCGTTATGTGCCTGGCATAAACCCGGGTAACATTTATGTGCGAATCAGTGCAATGTCTGTGTGTGCATGTAAATGTGACTGCTGGTTAGGAAATCTACCTGTGACTACGTACTCTGTAGAGCACTGAAAGGGAGTTAGTTCTACTAGTATATAAATGCATAATAAAAATAATACATAACCATTAACATGTGGAAATCTAATTGTTGGCTATGATTTCATACAAATTGTATGCAGGTTCGGACTGGCCAATCACAAATAGTAAAAAGTGAATTTTGTATGCAGAGGCGGGCTTAGAGTTTGTGGGGCCTGAGACGAGTGTCATATGCGGTATGTGTGTGTGTGTGTGTGTGTGTGTATACCTAATGGTTAACACTCTCGCATCGCAGCGCTGGGCCCCCAGTTTGAATCCCAGCCAGGTCAACATCAGCAAGGAGTTTGTATGTCCCCCCCCCCTTCCCCCCCGCCGCCTGCATAGGTTTCCGCTAGGTACTCTGGTTATGAATGATAGGATTATGCTGGGAATACATGGCGCGTTTCCCCAGTAAATGCATGTAATGAGAGACAGCGTTTCACCAGTAAATGCACATAAGAGACAGCTTTTCACCAGTAAATGCACGTAATGACAGTCTTTCACCATTTAATGCACATAATGACAGACAGCGTTTCCCCAGTAAATGCACGTAATGAGAGATAGCCTTTCACCAGTAAATGCACGTAATGAGAGACAGCGTTTCACCAGTAAATGCACATAAGAGACAGCTTCTCACCAGTAAATGCACGTAATGACAGTCTTTCACCAGTAAATGCACGTAATGAGAGACAGCATTTCCCCAGTAAATGCACGGAATGAGAGACAGCGTTTCACCAGTAAATGCACGGAATGAGAGACAGCATTTCACCAGTTAATGCACATAATGACAGACAGCCAGCCCCCAGTATAGGTAGCCAGGTGTATAGATGTCCCCAGTATATGTAGCCAGGTGTATAGCTGTCCCCAGTATATGTAGTCAGGCTGTCGGTGGTGGGCTGGGGCCCCAGGGCAGCTCAGGCCTGGCTGGTGGTGGTGGGCTGGGCGGAAGGCCTAAGGCTCAGGCCTCGCTGGTGGTGGGCTGGGGGCCCCAGGGCAGCTCAGGACTGGCTGGTGGTGGTGGGCTGGGGACCCCAGGGCAGCTCTGGCCTGGCTGGTGGTGGTGGGCTGGGCGGAAGGCCTAAGGCTCAGGCCTGGCTGGTGGTGGTGGGCTGGGGGCCCCAGGGCAGCTCAGGCCTGGCTGGTGGTGGTGGGCTGGGGGCCCCAGGGCAGCTCAGGCCTGGCTGGTGGTGGTGGGCTGGGGGACCCAGGGCAGCTCAGGCCTGGCTGGTGGTGGTGGGCTGGGGGCCCCAGGGCAGCTCAGGCCTGGCTGGTGGTGGTGGGCTGGGGGCCCCAGGGGAGCTCAGACCTGGCTGGTGGTGGTGGGCTGGGGGCCCCCCCAGGGCCACTGGTGCCAGGCTGCCAGCATCACGTAAAAAAAATCACTCAAGTTGGCAGTTGGCTTGGCTGCCCAGTGCCACCCACCTTGAGTCCTCCAGGCTCCTCCTGCTGCAGTCCTCAGATGTTTGTGCGTGCACCGTGCTGGCTGGCAGTCACTCACTAGTGAGCACTGACGCAGTCTGGTCTGGTGGTGGTGTCTGGCTGCAGAGTCCCCCACACTGTAGTGAGCAGTGCTGCCGCTGGCCTGGCTGCTTAACGGGCATCAGAGCGGCAAGCGGCAGCCTCTCTGAAGATAGATGGGAGGGCAAGCGCCGGGCTGGGCTAGGCGAGGCAAGCCACACTGCGTGTGTTGCGTGTCAGTGACGGATGTCGTCACGTGACACAAATTTTAAAGGCACGTTCCTTGCAGACCTCTCTGTGTGGCTGCGCCTCTGGCGAGGATACTTGGTGACAGACAGCCAGGCCAGCTCTCTTCCAGTCCTCCTTCCTTTCCTCTGAACTTGCGGCGCACCGCGCGCTGGGGGGGGCTGCTTAGGTGACAGTGTGGCGCCGCCACTGGAAACTGTCATGCACATGCAGAAATCCGAGGCTCCTGCAGAGGGTGCGGGGCCCTCTTCAGGTGCGGGGCCTTGGGCGATTGCCCCACTTGCCCCCCCCCCCCAAAGGCCGGCTCTGTTTGTATGCAAGATTAAAATATTAGCATTTCATTAAAGGACAACTTAAGTAAGAGGAATGCGGAAGCTTCCTTATCTCTTTCCTTTGAAATAATACCACTTGCATCCTTCCATGCAAGTGTTTGAATCACACACTTAAAACAAGCATGTGGCGAATGCAGTTACATTTAAAGTGAACCCGAGGTAAGAGTTATATGGAGGCTGCCATATTTATTTCCTTTTAAGCAATACCAGTTGCTGGCAGTCCTGCTGATTCTCTGCCATTAATACTTTCAGCCATAGATCCTGAACAAGCATGAAGCAGATCAGGTGTTTCTGACAATATTGTCAGAACTGACAAGATTAGCTTCATGATTGTTATTTAGACACTACTGCAGCCAAATAGACCAGCAGGGCTGGCAGGCAACTGGTATTGTTTAAAAGGAAACAAATATGGCAGCATCCATATCTCTCTCACCTTGGGTTCACTTGAAGTCGAACATCGCGTACATGAATTTCGGGCGCCATAAAAAATCAGATGCAGGAACAGTGCCAATAGTAGAGTATCAGTAAATTTATTGATACTTTACTATTTAACCTCCCTGGTGTTATGATTATTTACAGATTTAGGGTCAGCTAAAAGTCGTGCAATTTTTTCACAAACTTTTAGACCCTAAAAACAAGAAAAAAAACATACCACAAAGAGGTCTGTAGCAGCACCTGCAAATAACTCACTCAGGCACGGGATTACAGCTCTGAGCTGCGGATTTTCATTCCGAGCCTGACTCGGCTATACCACTAAGGAGGTTAAAGTGTTAATTTTTATAAGTAAAATATTGGCAATGGTAACCTAACCCTACTCTCACACAGAACCCTTTACTACCAATGCTTAACCCTAAGTCCCCCCCCTAACCCAGTGGTGCCTAACTCTAAGACCCCCTTTTCGTGGTGCCTAACCCTAATACCCCCCCCTGGTGGTGCCTAACCACCCCCCTGCACAAACACCCTTAATGGTAACTGCCCCCCTACACATACCCCCTCCCATCACCTAACCTTGCCTGTCCCCCCCCCCCCTTCACACACAAACACACAAACCCTAGCCACCCCACTACACAAAGAAAAAAAAATAGTGAAAATGATAATTACTGGGTGCCCGAATTTCCCCTTTGTCACCAACCAGCTTAAAAACAGTGAGGGAACTAAGTGAGGGAAAAAAGCTATAATTATCGGGCGTCACCTGGTGCCCCAAATTTCCCTTTTTGTGCTGGCTTGCCGATATTTTCAATTAAAATCTATGGCGACACCTGATTTAACCAGAAGCTGCATGCACCCGATTTGCCTAATATCTGGGCATCTGATCTGAATGGTTGTTCAGGGTCTATGACTAAATGACTAAAAGTTTGAACCAAGAGACAAAACGGACTCCGGCACTCTCCATGCAAATCTTCATTTATTAGCCACGATGAACAGGTACAAAAAACGCCCCTGGTCTACAGCTGTTTCACACTGTGTACACGCCTCTTCAGGACACGTGGAGCCTAAATGACTAAAAATATTAGAGGCATAGTATCAGCAGGACAGCCAGGTAATTTGCATTGTTAAAAATGTAATAAATATGGCAGCCTCTATATCACCATAGGGCAAATTATGCCCCACAGGTTCTATCCGGCCTGCATACGCTGTTACTGCGGCCCACTGGAAAGCGGCCGGATTCAACTCCTGACTCCCCCCCACCTCCTCCCTGAAGAGTCACGAGCAGGCGGTTTCGGAGGAACTTAAAGCTCACCTGATCACCGAGTCCTGCGTCGCCTCCCCATGGCAACAGGGCGTCACATGATGGGACGTCGGGACTTGTTCGCAACTCTGCAAGGAGGGAGGGCTGCGGAGGGTTGGAATTTAAGGAATGCGGCCTGCGGTCCGCAGCATGCTGCCCAGGCCGCTTAAAGTTTGCCCAGCCCTGCTTTATATCATTCTCACTTCACTTTTTACCATCTCTAACCATGAACTATTCTGCTTCTCCAGCTTTGATCTCTTGAAATCCAATGAGTATAAATAAATTAAAAACAAAAAACAAACAGAAGCTGGACTTTAGGATGAAAGAATCAGCTGCAAGAACACTGTTTTTGTAATTACATTTAGTTTTCTACTGTATGTTTTTTGACGCTGAAAAAAATGCATAGCATAGCATAGCTGCTCATTCCCAGAGTCAGAACAGGCAGCTAAGTGAATCAGACTTTTGATAGGATCGCAATTCCATTCCCTTCATGTAGTTTTACAATTCTGCTTACCAAGTCCATGACAGACAATTTTGCATCGCAGCCGTCTCCTCTGACTTATTCTGTTCCTTTCCTTACAGCTCGAAACACATTCAAGACCTGATTAGTTTCTATTGATTGTGTCATAAAAAAATAAAGTCAATAGTTTTTTTCTTTGTACTCCTCTTTGGACCAACGGTATAAATCCTTTTGTCGCATTCAGTGTATAATTATCTGCCCTTCAATGCAGTTTGATAGCATCTTGAACTTAAAGCTTCTCCACAAGCTTCTAGAATTTCCAATTCCTATACAAATACATCCAATGCAAATCTTCTTTTTGTGAATGTCCTTGATCTACAATCTTTAGAGACTATGCTACTTCTAAACACCTTAGAGAAAATGGCATAATTTATTATGCTTAATAATGGTCTCCAGGCAGAAATATTATTTTACCTTTTAACTGTAGCTGCTATCTATATCATAAAAGCAAAATGTTACTGCTGGTTCTCTGTGACTTTGTATAACCAAGCACACAGAAAAGTTCTGGAATTGCTAGCCACCGATATCTTTGCCAGTGTTATTAAAAGGGAATTCTACTCACAAAAAAAACAAAACAATCAAATCAGGCCAACTCTATACATTATGAGTGGGTAACTGAGTGTAAGTGTGTAATGTGATGAACATTTACATACTCCATAGTGACAGTGGATGCCTGGATACTCTCTGACTCCCTTGTGATCGATCGGTGGACTGGCCACTGGATCAGGAAGCAGCATACATGTTGCTCTCTTCACTCCTAATCTGTGCTTCTGTTTTAATGGAAACCTGATACAAAAGTATCTGATAAAAAAGTCTCAGGTTTTATAATTACCTGAGGCTTCCTCGAGCCCCCTTGAGGCTGCTTGGGCCCTCACCGTCTCCCTGGGCCACTCCTGTCCGCTACTGGACACCCGAAACTGGTGAAGTCATGCACCGTTGTGAACGGCATAGAACGCTCCAAACCAGAGGAGCAAGACTGGGGCACATGCGCAGCTGGGCTATGAATGCGTGACAAAGCACGACTCGGCCAGAGTACCCGGCCATCCAGCAGGGGACAGAAGAGGCCTGGGTAGATGACAAGGGACCGAGCAGTCTCAAGGGGGCTAGAGGAAGCCCAATGTAAGTATAACACCTGAGACTACTTTCATCTCAGATACCGTTTAAGTCACAGGGTAACAGGGTCTGTACAGACATTTATAAAGCCCTGCTCTACCCATTAGCTAGCAGTGCTGCCCAGCACTCATAGATGTGGGGGGTTGCTACAGCCCTAGGGGCAGAGCTACAGACTACTAAACCACAAAAGAAAAAGCGTCCATGACACTATGAATCAATGCAATAAAGCCAACTCCATGACGGTACTAATATAAGACAAAGTTTATTAAGGATATCATAACAATAAAAGCTAATAAAAACAATCAGCACGGGTGAACAACGGGTGGGGTACTCAAAATCACGCTCTGAATATCACATGAATAATATAGGTCTGATATGACACTGAGGTAAAGAGCATGAATCATTGACCAGGGGCAAGCACACAGAAGAAACTGTAAGAACAGGTAACTGCCTGAGTCGGATAATGACTGTAGTAAGGAGTGACCGGAAATGGGTCACACCAATCCGCATAAAAATAATAATATGGCCAGACTGTGCACTTACCCACAAGCAGAGACCCCAGCCACCGAAGCCCCACTGCTGCGCGCAATCTCACGCGTTCCGGACCCCTGTCCTTCGTCGGAGATACCAGCGCAATGAAGCTGATATCATTTATACTAAACCCCGGAAGACGCTGAGTACTGGTGGGCGTGGCCACGCCCACCGCCGGACTGCGCTTGTGCGTCAATACGCACGCACCCAGTCAGGCCACCGTAGCAGCCAAGCCTCGTAGCCGCGAGTTCCGCTCCCAGGGACAATGCACAGTCTTTGTAAACCAATGGAGTGACACGGCATAAATAACTAACAATATTACAACAATATACAAATATGTTACAATGAATGGCCAAAAGCAACGCTAGCAGGAGATACAATGTAAAAAACACACACACAGGATCTAACATATGAATAATTCCACGCTTCTGTACAGAGACAGCAGAACCTCCGGTGACATCTTGTGGGGAGAACTAGAACTACAAGCATCATACATAAAAATGCATAATACAAGGAATACAAGATGTATACTCAACATCCAAACACTCAATTGGGCGACACAGGAATCCAATCTAATTATAGATACAAAATTCTAATATATACAAAATTTAATATTAGATATAAAAAATCACTATCAAAGTGAAAAATATGCATACCAAAAATAGCTAATATACTAACAATAATGGGTGAGTACATGAATTTTATGTGAAAGAAAGAGAAGAATATTCTAATATATATAAATACACACATGCACAACCACAAGGTTTGTGCATGTGTGCATAACACCAGTGATTATACTAATCATCATACAAAGTGCTGGAGTGCATATAGGGTATATATAAAAAGTTCATGAATATATACATATTATTGAATAGTGCAACAAAAGAACTGTCAGATCGAAGTGGCCCATCTAAATGTGTACGAGATCGTAAATCCATCTGTGAAGTCTTATATCTTCAGTCAAGGTAGATACAAGAATGTGCCCATCCTACGTGTACATCCTCCTAAATAGATAATCAAAATTAGTAAACAACTAAATAAACATATCTATGACGTCCCATGACGTATCACAAAAACCACCACCATCCAAACAAATCAATGGTACCTGTATTACTCACTCCTACAGGAACCAGAGCCATCATGTGAAAAGAAATAAAGCGTGGCCAATCCATACTACGTAATAACTGCCAAACAAGGTGAAGCCAGACATGTGCCAGCCCATGTTTATGGGCCCCAAAAGAATATGCAGATATCCTTGTGCAAGCAACCACTGATAAATTGGGCTTCTGTACATGTTACTCACACCCATGTACAGGGCCAAGATACAAGTGAGCATGATAAAAACCACCCCTGGTACTTACTTCCAGGAGATGGATATAATCCAAACTAGTGAAAAACACACACAAATACTCGTACATAGTATGCATAAAGGCAGAAAATTTTAACACTCACATCCAAAGTGAGGCATATGGATTCCAAAATGCCCTCCAAGCACAGAAACATTCAGAGGAAGGAGCCAGCAATTCATAGATCTCCAAAGCACCAGGGATGCATAGGAATGTATAACACAGGACACACAAACCTGGCAAGACATAAACATGAGGTTAAAACTGCAGAATTTTGAACCACATATAATCACATAAATGCATGCAGAAATAAGGAGGCAGGGGGCCCAGCACCATAAAAAACATGGGCACATATCGTCTATTGTGGAAGAAAGCAGCCAAAGCTGAATTCTTCATTGAGGCCCATGGGGGCTCTTGTTTGAAGCCTAAAAAATCCATTTCAGCTCAGCCCTCAATAGTTTATTGCTGATATCTCCACCCCTGACACTAGATCTGATGACTTCGAGTCCACAAAATAGCCAATCATGTAAGGAGCCCCCATGTCTATTAAGGGCATGCATAGCTAATACCGATATAGTTTTCCCTTTTTCCAGATCACGTCCAGCCAATCTCACGACTGAGCAATGCTTTTGTAGTCTTAACTTCAGAGCATTTCTCGTCTGGCCAACATACTGCCATCCACACGGGCATTGAATCAGGTATACTACGGCACATGTTTTACAATTAATAAAATTATTAATGTACATGTTTTTACCCGTGTGTTTGTTGGTAACCATCTTAGTTCTCCGCATGTTTGAGCACATATTACAACTCCCACATGGGAAACTGCCTTTCACGGATGAACCATGTTTGTGCCCTTCATAATGACTCCTGCATAGGATGTTTCTCAGTGTGGCGGCTTTCTTTGGTGTGATACATGGATATTCAGTCAGGAAGGGTCTCAGGTCATTATCGTTTCTCAATATCCCCCAAAGTTTTTCCAACAGTACGCGTAGTTGGTTCCATTGGCTGTTGTATGGAGTAGTGATCCTGATTTTGTTATCTCTCGGCCTGAATTTGGGTCGTAGAAGATCTGTCCTGGGTGTGGCCCTGGCCCTTCTAATCGCTCTCTCGATACACCTCCGAGGATACCCCCTATCTTGGAACCTCTGTTTTAAATGGAGGGCCTCCTTCTCAAATTCCTCAATGTCCGAGCAGTTCCGTCACAATCTAATGAACTTTCCGGTTGGGATGTTCTGCTTGAGTTGCGTTGTGTGATGTGAGCCATAATGTAGTAATCCATTGACCGCAGTAGGCTTCCGATAAATGGATGTCGTAAGTTCACCCCTTATATTCTTCCTGATTCGCAAATCAAGAAACTCGATCTCTGTATCGGAGACCTTGTATGTCAAAAAAAGGTTTAGGTTATTTTTATTTAGAATCCCAAAGAATTCATCACACATTTCCCGGGGCCCCTGCCATAAGATAAACAGATCATCTATGAACCGGTACCACCCCAAAATGTGGGGGTGGAACCGGTCCATACATTCTGACCAAACTACCTCGCGCTCCCACCATCCCAGGAACAGGTTGGCGACCGACGGAGCGCACTTGGCGCCCATGGCCACCCCCCTGACCTGGAGGTAGAAGCGCGAGTCAAAGGTGAAATAGTTGTGGGTCAATACAAATGCCAAGAGGTCCAAAATGAACGTCCGTCTATCCCCTGAAATGTTGCTCATGTCCAGAAAATATCTAGTTGCCATTAATCCTTCAGCATGTCCTATGTTAGAGTACAATGACTCAACATCACAAGTCACCAATAAAACATCGTCTGGGACACCCAGACAATCAAGGTGGTTAAGGAGGTCTCCAGTGTCACGTATATATGAATCGAGTGTCGTGACTAGAGGTTGTAAGTATTTGTCAATAAACTGACATGCCTTCTCCGTGAGACTGCCGATCCCAGATATAATGGGCCTACCCGGGGGCTTTTGGATATTCTTGTGCACCTTCGGCAGCATATAGAAGGTGGCAACAATGGGATGTTTCCTCAGCAAAAACTGCTGCTCCCTGTGTGTGATTTTATCATCAGACCTAGCAGTATCCAACAGGTCAGCTAACTGCCGCCGGAACTGTTCCGTAGGGTTGTTCCTCAATCTCCGGTAAAAATCCTGATTGTTTAATTGTCTGAATGCTTCTTCAAGGTATAAATCACGGGGCCATATAACCACATTCCCCCCCTTGTCAGCCTCTTTGATAAGCACATCCTCTCTTGACTTCAATGAATTCAGGGCCACTCTCTCATCAACTGTGAGATTGTCGGCACCGACTCTCCCACAACGGCCCAGTTTGTATAGATCTTTACATATACAGACTACTAAAGACTGACATTCGCCAGTGAGGATTAGTGTTCGGCGAACACCTGGATGTTCGGGTTCGAGAACGTTCGCCGAACATGGCCGCGATGTTCGGGTGTTCGCGCCGAACCCTGAACATAATGGAAGTCAATGGGGACCCAAACTTTCGTGCTTTGTAAAGCCTCCTTACATGCTACATACCGCAAATTTACAGGGTATGTGTAATGATCGCTGCTGCAGCAGCTATTACTGGAAGTAGTAGTGCTGCAGCTCAGGCAGTTCTGATCTATTTCCATGCAAGCTGCATAGCTTTGTCTGTCTTTCCCTGCTGTCAGCTTGTGACTGATTATCATTCACCTGTGTGGGAATCTGCATGTCTGCTCCCATTGGATGACCTCAGTATAAAGATCTGCTTCCTGCAGGGTTTCCTTGGGTTTTCATAGCTTCAGCTTAAGCCTGCCTTGCTGTCGCTTTAGCCCCCGATCGTGTTTCTTGTTATAAAGATACTTTGCTGGTCTTTGCATCATATATTGGTTCATTGCCAATATATATGCATACCAGCACGTTTATTATTTTCCTTGTATTTGTGTTACGTGATACATCAGTGTCGCTGATGTATACGTACACGAACTGTTTATATCCTGTGTGCAGTTAGTCAGCTTTCCAGCACGTTTTGGTAGGTTGCGCGTACCGTGACCACCCGTGCTGAGGTAGTTACCCTGCTTCTGTTACTGGTTGTGGATTGCGTTCATCTCTGCGAAGAGATAACGAATCCTTCTGAATCCTGTTCTGTTACTGGTTGTGGATTGCGTTCATCTCTGCGAAGAGATAACGAATCCTTCTGAATCCTGTTCTGTTACCGTTTGTGGATTGCGTTCATCTCTGCAAAGAGATAGCGAATCCTTCTGAGTCCTGTTCCCTGTGTTACTCCATTCCTAGTCAGCGTTCCTGCTTATGTCATATATCGGTTCATTGCCGATATATACATATGTTAGTCAGACGTTACAAATAGTTTCATTGATAGCTGTAATTATAATACGCTAGGAAAACATACTTATTGTATATTTATCTGTGTTACGTTCATCTATCTTAATCCTGCTATTTTCTGACTGTCCTGTCCTGTCTTTGTGAGGCACGCCATCGCCGCATCGCATTGGCTGCCTCATTCCAGTCTGTCTGGTTTTGGACGCTTGCTGTCGCTAAGTAGCCGCTAGCTAGCAAGCGTTCATTCTGTCTACCTGTCCTGATCTCCTCAGTTCTGGTTTATGCGCTCAGCGCTACTTTGCGCTGAGACGTTATAACGAAAGCATTGTTTGTGGCTGTCAGATCTGCACCGGCTCTGTGCGCCACAATCTCCTATTGGAGTCAGTCCTCCCCTCCACTATACTAGGGATAGCCTGTTTCCTGGTGCTAGTGTGTGTACCTCCTCCACGCCAGCTCATGCGTTGCATGCTGACTGTGGAGAATACACCACCAAGCCTTACATTATGAAAACCCCATTACCAATTCCCATTGTGGGGGGGATTCCCAGAAAGTATGACACTGTTAATTATGGTTCCTGTTCCTTTAAGAAATTTGAAGAACTTAGCTCTGAAACAGAAAATGAGTTTTTCTCTGAATGTGCCAGGTTCCTGACCAATCCTGATCTCCAAGCGACTCCTGTTTCAACCTGGGCACTCCAACTAAGTTATATTTTGTTTAAAGGGGAATTATTCCAGTGGGCATTTGATGTTCTCAATCATTCCGATTTGAAAGATAGACCGCTGGAATTTCTAGCGTTTGTGATCCATAACTGGTTGCGCATAGATCCATTGCCTTTTCCTCTTAATGAACTCCTGGCAGCAGGCCAATCAGCTGCTCCTTCAATTGCTTGCAAGAATGAGCAGCAAGCAGAAAGTGTTACTGATAATTTTCCTGCAGCTTTGAATAAATCACCAAAAACCGCAAGGTCAAAGGCAAAACGCAAACGTTCTAAGAAACGTGTCCAATCTGCAGAATCGTTATCCTTAGCGACTGAGACCTATAATGAGATTCTGCCATTAACAGATAATGAAATGCAATTGTCTTTCAGGGGAGTTAAATGGACTTATGAAACTACTAATGAACTTTCCTCCCTGGCTAGGGAAAATAAAGATTTTTGTTTAAAAGAATTATCTGAGTATGATTATGATGAGATATTACAGCGTATTGAACAAATCAACTTATTTGTGAACCAAGGGAAGTTTGCATACACTACAGTTCAACACTTGCTACAGGTATTGGAGATTCTTAAGAATAAGGAATCTGCCAATCACCTGCTAATTAACCCTATACATGTGCCTGCCACAATCATATCTGCAGACTGTGATCAGCCTAAATGTTTCGCTGTTAAGTATGCATGGGATCCTCCATTCGAGAGGGGAGAGATGGAAGCCCTGGCCTGTGAATGGAAGAATGATTCAAGTTCATTTTGTCAATTTTACAGTGCAAAAAGTGAAATGGTATTGAACGCATGCATTAAGTCAGCCTATAACCTAATAGAGGCTGGTGTGTGTAGGTATGACTGTGTGGCTCCCTTGATTGATGTGTGGGAACTGATTTTGGATGATTTTTATGTGACTCCGAATTCGCAAATTTGGCGTTCTGACCCGCCTGCTTCAGCACCTTTGGCTGATTCAGCAGGTGATTCGGAGCTCTTTTTGTGTGAAATTGAAGTTCCTGCAATTCCACCCTGTACCATGGATAACTCAGTGTTACTTCCCAGTAAAACAGAAGCCACTGATACATTCTTAACCTTGCCCTGCGCAAATTTCTCAGCAGAGAATCCAGAGGTCCTGCTGACTTCCGAGTCCAGCCTAGCCAGTACTCATGACTCTTTGTTTAGTGAAACAGACACCAGAAAAATCTTGCCTGTCTCTGCAAACACTTCTGCAGAAATTACCTGTGTTAATAAAGTTCAACTCCTGTCTGATCCAGCAGATGCCAATAGATGCACTACATCAGTTTCCGAGTCCCAGCAATCCTGTCTAGCAAACTCAGAACCCCAGCATCTGAATTTTCCAATTTTACAAATGAATGGTGATTCAGATGCGCAAACATTGTGTCTTGATCTTCCTGTTTCTACACCTCGCTCTAGTTTCGTGAATAGCTCAGAGCATCTGCTATGTGAACCTGAAATCGCAGAATTATTACCTTGTTCAGAAAATTTTCCAATAAATTTGCCCTGTACCATGAATTGTGCAGTAGATCTCTCCAATGAAACTCAGGTCACAGAATCATTATGCTGTCCAGCAGGTGCTTCCATGGTTTTGCCCTGCAATATGGACTGTTCAGTGATCCTGTCCAGTGAAGCTGTGGTCGCAGAGTCTTATGCTTCACCCAGTACTTTGGATACTTTAAACCCTCTAGCAGAGGAGGCTGAAGCACTGCTTACCTCAGTTGGTGTTGCAGTAATATTCACTTGTCTAGCAGCTGTTTTGGAATTACAGTCTGCTCTAATAAAACTTGATGAATTTCTGCCCAGCAAAGCAGAAGCCATTGAAATATTGTCCTCGTCAGCAAGTGTGTCCTGTACACAGTCTGATTTAACCAATGTTGTTGAGTCCCTCTCCAGTGTTGTAACAGCCGAGGAACTCCAGCCCTGTCCTCTGAATGTTTCAGAAGTCTTGCCCTGTAACATGGATAATTCTGATTCTCTGGTCAAAATAATAGAAATCTCAGAATTTCAGTCCGGTCTGATGAGTGTTCCTGAAACCCAGCCCTGTATCCTGAAAGATCCTAGTTCTCTGGCCGCTGTGGCAGAGGTTCCAGAGTCCCCTTCCTGTCCAGGGAATTCCTCAGTTTTGCCTAGTCCAGTGGGGGCTGCTGCAATACTGACTTGTTCTGCAGCGCCTCATGAGCTCCAATCCAGTGTATTAAATGAGTCTCTGTCCAGTCCAGAGGTAGTTGTGGAGTCCCTATCTGGTTCAGTGCATACATCAGAAGATTTGTCCTGTTTTGTTGGTGCCCCTGAATCTGATTTGTTACTGACTTTGCTGGAATCAGCGACATCTAAGTCTGATCCAGCATTCTCGTGTAAAAGTCCAGTAGTTGCGAAGTTTAGTCATGATGATTTTTTTTTGGCCAGTCCTGGTTTTGGTCCTGTCTTGGCTGACCCTGAGGCTCACAGTTCCTTGACATGCCCAGAGGTTTCTCTTGTGCCGGTGTGCCCAGATGTTCTTTGTGTGCCAGAATGCCCAAGTGTGTCTAAGGTGTTGGCGTGCTCTGATGCTTCCTTGGTGGGAACGCGTTCTGATGTTGCCAGTCTGCCTGCATGCCCAGAGATGGTTCTGGTCCCTGAAAGCCCTGATATTGATGTTTGTCCTTGTGGCCCTGACTCGGGAATTGCCCTAGGTTCCATAGGGGTTCTTGATGGTTCTCCATGTGAGCCTAAGGGGCATTCTGACCTATGGGGATCTCTTTGGAGCTTCAAGGTGTTCTGGGAGGTCTCTGAGAAAACTTGTCCTGGTGCCTTGGACTGGTTCAACAGTGGGTTTTGTGTTGGTAAAGACAGTACCGGTGGGCATTGCAAAGGCTTTGGCGTTTCTGAACGGTTCCTGGAAGGCGGTGGGTATCGCTCAGGGAATTTCGGAGGGCTTTCTTCTGGAAATCATGGTTCTGATGGGTGTCACATTGGGGCTTGTAGTACTGATGGGCATGGTTCTGTAGGTTCTGGTTCTGATGGGTCCAGTCTTGTGGGGACTGATTCTGGAATTCGGTCTTGCCGGGCTGTCCCGGTCATCATGAATTATCAGTCGGACTGTTTTGTTGGGAATTTCAGTTTTGAAAAGCGTCTGGAATCCGCTTTTAAAGGCGGGGGTACTGTAATGATCGCTGCTGCAGCAGCTATTACTGGAAGTAGTAGTGCTGCAGCTCAGGCAGTTCTGATCTATTTCCATGCAAGCTGCATAGCTTTGTCTGTCTTTCCCTGCTGTCAGCTTGTGACTGATTATCATTCACCTGTGTGGGAATCTGCATGTCTGCTCCCATTGGATGACCTCAGTATAAAGATCTGCTTCCTGCAGGGTTTCCTTGGGTTTTCATAGCTTCAGCTTAAGCCTGCCTTGCTGTCGCTTTAGCCCCCGATCGTGTTTCTTGTTATAAAGATACTTTGCTGGTCTTTGCATCATATATTGGTTCATTGCCAATATATATGCATACCAGCACGTTTATTATTTTCCTTGTATTTGTGTTACGTGATACATCAGTGTCGCTGATGTATACGTACACGAACTGTTTATATCCTGTGTGCAGTTAGTCAGCTTTCCAGCACGTTTTGGTAGGTTGTGCGTACCGTGACCACCCGTGCTGAGGTAGTTACCCTGCTTCTGTTACTGGTTGTGGATTGCGTTCATCTCTGCGAAGAGATAACGAATCCTTCTGAATCCTGTTCTGTTACTGGTTGTGGATTGCGTTCATCTCTGCGAAGAGATAACGAATCCTTCTGAATCCTGTTCTGTTACCGTTTGTGGATTGCGTTCATCTCTGCAAAGAGATAGCGAATCCTTCTGAGTCCTGTTCCCTGTGTTACTCCATTCCTAGTCAGCGTTCCTGCTTATGTCATATATCGGTTCATTGCCGATATATACATATGTTAGTCAGACGTTACAAATAGTTTCATTGATAGCTGTAATTGTAATACGCTAGGAAAACATACTTATTGTATATTTATCTGTGTTACGTTCATCTATCTTAATCCTGCTATTTTCTGACTGTCCTGTCCTGTCCTGTCTTTGTGAGGCACGCCATCGCCGCATCGCATTGGCTGCCTCATTCCAGTCTGTCTGGTTTTGGACGCTTGCTGTCGCTAAGTAGCCGCTAGCTAGCAAGCGTTCATTCTGTCTACCTGTCCTGATCTCCTCAGTTCTGGTTTATGCGCTCAGCGCTACTTTGCGCTGAGACGTTATAACGAAAGCATTGTTTGTGGCTGTCAGATCTGCACCGGCTCTGTGCGCCACAATCTCCTATTGGAGTCAGTCCTCCCCTCCACTATACTAGGGATAGCCTGTTTCCTGGTGCTAGTGTGTGTACCTCCTCCACGCCAGCTCATGCGTTGCATGCTGACTGTGGAGAATACACCACCAAGCCTTACAGTATGTGCACCTTGGGAGTGGGTACAAGAGGAAAAAAAAATTTAGCAAAAAGAGCTCATAGTTTTTGAGAAAATCGATTTTAAAGTTTCAAAGGGAAAACTGTCTTTTAAATGCGGGAAATGTCTGTTTTCTTTGCACAGGTAGCATGCATTTTGCCGCCATGCAGTCATAAATGTAATAAAGATAAGAGGTTCCATAAACAGGGACCGGCAACGCTAACCCAGCAGCAGCACACGTGATGGAACAGGAGAGGGCGCAGGAGGAGAAGGCCACGCTTTGAGACACAACAACCCAGGCCTTGCATGAGGACAAGAAGCGTGCGGATAGCATGCATTTTGCCGCCATGCAGTCATGAATGTAATAAAGATAAGAGGTTCCATAAACAGGGACCGGCAACGCTAACCCAGCAGCAGCACACGTGATGGAAAAGGAGGAGGCGCAGGAGGAGAAGGCCACGCTTTGAGACACAACAACCCAGGCCTTGCATGAGGACAAGAAGCGTGCGGATAGCATGCATTTTGCCGCCATGCAGTCATAAATGTAATAAAGATAAGAGGTTCCATAAACAGGGACCGGCAACGCTAACCCAGCAGCAGCACACGTGATGGAACAGGAGGAGGCGCAGGAGGAGAAGCCCACGCTTTGAGACACAACAATCCAGGCCTTGCATGAGGACAAGAAGCGTGCGGATAGCATGCATTTTGCCGCCATGCAGTCATAAATGTAATAAAGATAAGAGGTTCCATAAACAGGGACCGGCAACGCTAACCCAGCAGCAGCACACGTGATGGAACAGGAGGAGGCGCAGGAGGAGAAGGCCACGCTTTGAGACACAACAACCCAGGCCTTGCATGAGGACAAGAAGCGTGCGGATAGCATGCATTTTGCCGCCATGCAGTCATAAATGTAATAAAGATAAGAGGTTCCATAAACAGGGACCGTCAACGCTAACCCAGCAGCAGCACACGTGATGGAACAGGAGGAGGCGCAGGAGGAGAAGCCCACGCTTTGAGACACAACAATCCAGGCCTTGCATGAGGACAAGAAGCGTGTGGATAGCATGCATTTTGCCGCCATGCAGTCATAAATGTAATAAAGATAAGAGGTTCCATAAACAGGGACCGGCAACGCTAACCCAGCAGCAGCACACGTGATGGAACAGGAGGAGGAGCAGGAGGAGAAGGCCACGCTTTGAGACACAACAACCCAGGCCTTGCATGAGGACAAGAAGCGTGCGGATAGCATGCATTTTGCCGCCATGCAGTCATAAATGTAATAAAGATAAGAGGTTCCATAAACAGGGACCGGCAACGCTAACCCAGCAGCAGCACACGTGATGGAACAGGAGGAGGCGCAGGAGGAGAAGGCCACGCTTTGAGACACAACAACCCAGGCCTTGCATGAGGACAAGAAGCGTGCGGATAGCATGCATTTTGCCGCCATGCAGTCATAAATGTAATAAAGATAAGAGGTTCCATAAACAGGGACCGGCAACGATAACCCAGCAGCAGCACACGTGATGGAACAGGAGGAGGCGCAGGAGGAGAAGGCCACGCTTTCAGACACAACAACCCAGGCCGTGCATGAGGACAAGAAGCGTGCGGATAGCATGCTTTTTACCGCCATGCAGTCATAAATGTAATACAGATAAGAGGTTCAATAAACAGGGACCGGAAACGCTAACCCATCACAGATGGTCATTGTTCATGTTACTTGGTTGGGGTCCAGGAGTGTTGCATAGTCGTTTCCAATCCAGGATTGATTCATTTTAATTTGAGTCAGACGGTCTGCATTTTCTGTGGAGAGGCGGATACGCCGATCTGTGACGATGCCTCCGGCAGCACTGAAACAGCGTTCCGACATAACGCTGGCTGCCGGGCAAGCCAGCACCTCTATTGCGTACATTGCCAGTTCGTGCCAGGTGTCTAGCTTCGATACCCAATGGTTGAAGGGTGCAGATGGATTGTTTAACACAGCTACGCCATCTGACATGTAGTCCTTGACCATCTTCTCCAGGCGATCGGTGTTGGAGGTGGATCTGCACGCTTGCTGTTCTGTGGGCTGCTGCATGGGTGTCAGAAAATTTTCCCACTCCAAGCACACTGCCGATACCATTTTTGGGCACTAGCTGCGGCTTGTGTTGTTTGCTGCTGGTGGGGGAGATTGAAGCGCTCCTGCATCTTGGCGAGTGCCCCCGAAGCAGTACTGGAATTTCTGCAATGTTTGGCCACTCGTCGCACCTTCAACAGAAGATCGGCCACGCCTGGGTATGTCCTCAGGAACCGCTGAACTACTAGGTTCATCACGTGCGCCAGGCAAGGGATGTGTGTCAGCTTAGCCAACCTTAAAGCGCGAATGAGATTACTCCCATTATCACACACAACCATGCCCGGTTTCAGGTCCAGCGGTGCCAGCCACAAATCCGTCTGTTCCTTTATTCCCCTCCAAATTTCCTCCCCTGTGTGCTGCTTATCCCCAAGGCAGATCAGCTTCAGCAACGCTTGCTGACGCATGCCAACAGCTGTGCTGCACTGCTTCCACGATCCTACTGCTGCTGGGTTAGCGTTTCCGGATGAGGTACAGCTTTGAGATGCGTTGGAGGAGAAGGAGTCAGAGAGGTAGGTGCTGCTGTTGTTATCCAGTGGGAGGGACGGCGGTGCAGCTGTTTGCGGCGTGGGCAACACCCGCGCCGTAGCAGGCGAGGAATCGCTGCCAGGCTCCACAAGGTTCACCCAGTGCGCGGTAAGGGAGATGTATCGACACTGGCCGAACGCACTCGTCCAGGTGTCAGTGGTGAGGTGAACCTTGCAGGCAACGGCATTCTTCAAGCTTCGTGTTATTTTGCTGACCACGTGCTCATGCAACTCAGGCACTGCAGAGCGCGCAAAGTGGTAGCGGCTGGGAACCACGTAACGTGGGATGGCCACTGACATCATGCCCTTGAAGCTGTTTGTCTCCACCACTCGATATGGCAGCATTTCGCAGGCCAGAAGCTTGGCTATGCTGGCTGTTAGTGCCACGGCCCGGGGGTCATTTGCTGGCAATTTCCTCTTGCGCTCAAACATCTCCGAGACAGACAACTGAACCGTAGGGCTGCACACTGAAGGGCTGTTGGTTGTTGTGTTTGATGAAGACTGGGAGACCTCAAGAGCACTATTCCGGAAAGTGACAGTGTCAGCGTCGTCTGATGTTTGTGAATGTTGTTGTGAACCACGCAATGGCTGGGCTACTGCTGCTGCTGAGGAGGGTCTGGTGGTGAGTCTGATGACCCCAAGGGAGGCAGTGTTGCTGGTACCCTGTCCTGCCGCGTTTGCCCACAGAGTGGGATGTTTGGATACCATGTGGCAGGTCATGCTGGTGGTGGAGAGGTTGTTAATATTTTTCCCCCTGCTCAGGCGGGTCTTGCACACCTTGCAAATCACCATGGTACCATTCTCACTGCAGTCTTCAAAGAAAGGCCAGACTTTGGAGCACCTGCCTTGCTGGCGATTTCTGTTTGCGCCTCTTTTGCGTCTCACTTGAACTTCCACGCTTGTGGTGCCTGAAATTTCGCGCCGCCTACCTTGTGGCACAAGGCGAACTCGTGCAGCAGTGGGTTCTTCAACAGACTCATCTGTGCTGCTGCTACGACGGCGATGTTCTCCTTCACATATAAAATCTGGGTCTCTGTCAACATTGTCCATACCCTCCTCCTCTTCCATCTCCTCAAACTCGTCATATGTGATTGTGGGCCGCCGCCGTGGAGTAGAGCTCCCCAGAACAACCTCTGCGCAGCTCACTCCAACGTCGTCTTCCAGATCTTCTCGGCCGACCTCCTGCAATTGAAACCCCTCCTGCCCAACTTGCTCTGGGATTTGGCTTTCAAAGTCCTCGGACTCGCCTTGCATTTCAGTGCGCGGTGCATTTCCCACAGTAAATGGTTGTGAATCCGGGCACAACATTTCTGGCTGTTCCATTGACCTTTGAAAGGTAGAAGTTTGTTGGGCTGGGAATAGCTCCTGCGAATACCCCATTGTGTCCTGAGGAAATTCTTCGGACTGGTTATTTGGCAGTTGTGTGCGTGGTGTCGCTGCCGGTTGTGTCAGCGTTGTGCCCACTGGCTCCTTGTAACTGGCTGAGGACTCGGACCTCGTGTGTGATGTGCTGGTGCTGCTTAACCCACTGCTGGACGCTTGAGAGGTCATCCAATTAATTATCTGGTCCTTTTCTTTTGGATTTGTGAGGGTTGATTTCCTGGACAACATGGGCGGTATTGAGTGGGTTTTCTTCGGTGCTCCACTGTGGCTTGTACGTGAGCCATCAGGGGAAACATCTCTTCCCTTGCCCCTCCCTCTTTCACAGGATTTCTTCTTCATTTCACTTATCCTTAAAGTACACGCTGACTGGCAGCAGTACAGTGGCAGTACAGAAATGCTATACAGTGGTGGGTGAGCGGTGTACTACTATTCCCAGCAGCGACACAGAGCACAATGCTATACAGTGGTGGGTGAGCGGTGTACTACTATTCCCAGCAGCGACACAGAGCACAATGCTATACAGTGGTGGGTGAGCGGTGTACTACTGTTCCCAGCAGAGACACAGAGTGGCAGTAAACACAATGCTATATAGTGTGGCTGAGCGGTGTACCACTGTTCCCAGCAGCGACACAGAGCACAATGCTATACAGTGGTGGGTGGGTGAGCGGTGTACTACTGTTCCCAGCAGCGACACAGAGCACAATGCTATACAGTGGTGGGTGAGCGGTGTACTACTGTTCCCAGCAGAGACACAGATTGGCAGTAAACACAATGCTATACAGTGGTGGCTGAGCGGTGTACTACTGTTCCCAGCAGCGACACAGAGCACAATGGTATACAGTGGTGGGTGAGTGGTGTACTACTGTTCCCAGCAGAGATACAGAGCACAATGCTATACAGTGGTGGGTGAGCGGTGTACTACTGTTCCCAGCAGAGACACAGAGTGGCAGTAAACACAATGCTATATAGTGTGGGTGAGCGGTGTACTACTATTCCCAGCAGCGACACAGAGCACAATGCTATACAGGGTGAGCGGTGTACTACTGTTCCCAGCAGACACACAGAGTGGCAGTAAACACAATGCTATATGGTGTGGGTGAGCGGTGTACTACTGTTCCCAGCAGCGACACAGAGCACAATGCTATACAGGGTGAGCGGTGTACTACTGTTCCCAGCAGACACACAGAGTGGCAGTAAACACAATGCTATATAGTGTGGGTGAGCGGTGTACTACTATTCCCAGCAGCGACACAGAGCACAATGCTATACAGGGTGAGTGGTGTACTATTGTTCCCAGCAGACACACAGAGTGGCAGTAAACACAATGCTATATAGTGTGGGTGAGCGGTGTACTACTATTCCCAGCAGCGACACAATGACCGGGGGACCCTGGCTAGCCTGGCTGGAGAGAGAACTACCCTGCCTACCTACCCAAAGCTAAACCCACAGACAAATGGCGGAGAAATGACGTGGATCGGGTATTTATTTACCCGAACCACGTGACCCGTTCGGCCAATCAGAGCGCGTTCGGGTCCGAACCACGTGACCATCAGGTGTTCGGCCGAACTTGAACATCACCCGAACAGGGTGATGTTCTGCAGAACCCGAACAGTGGCGAACACTGTTCGCCCAACACTAGTGAGGATGCAGGGCATAAGATGAGCCCTTGCGTCTCATCTTCCAGCACATCTTCATCTTGCAGACAGAAGTTGTGGATGCTGTGGTTGTGAAGAGGCACTGGCGAAATGCTGCTAAGCATGTCTGTAAATAAGCTCAAAATTGTGGAATTTATACAATGAAATATTTATAATATGTCCCTAAATAAATATGGTAAATGCAGATGAGGTAATTGGGAGAGGGATGAATGATTAGCCTGCTGGGCAGAGCTAGGCAGATTGCCACTATGGCTGACTATCCAGCAGAGGGCACTCTCATACTGGGTGTATATAAAGAGCAGCAACCCCAGCACTTACCACCATAAAGCCTCGCTGAGCCAGGGGGCCGAGGCCATAACATGAGCTCTGAAATAAACCGCAAACTTTTCCGGAAGTTCGATCCGCCCCCATAGTGCATCATTAGGGTCAACTTTGACCGTCCACATTACAGTCAGCAGGCACATTGTAGCCAATCAGACTACACTCCCTCCTGGAGCCACTCCCCCCCCCCCCACCCTTATAAAATGCAGGACTCACTCGTGTGCCTGCAGTAATTAGAGACGGGAGAGCTGCTGTGCAGAGACCTATAGGGAAAAGTTAGTTAGGCTCTTGTAGGCTTCTTAGCTTGCTCCTTGCTGATTCTTATTGCTAAGAAAGCACCCCTCAACAGCTAATTTGAGAGCTAATCTTGTTCTTGTGATCTATTTTTTTTTTGTGTGTGTGTGTGTCCCACAGACACTTTTGTTGCATAGACAGCCTTGCTAATTCCTACTGTGTGTGCCACTGCGAGGCCCAGCACATTCAATGACTACCTGTGTGTGTGACAGGTGCACATTGTAATACCCATCACTGCATATACCTACCTGATGTTCACTTCAGTGCACCCACCTACCTATGTGAGCGCATGCAGTGTCACTGTGCCTGTTCAGTACCTGTGTGTGTGTGACAGGTGCACATTGTAATGCCCATCACTGCATATACCTACCTGTTGTTCAGTGCACCTACCTACCTACATGAGCACATGCAGTGTCACTGTGCCTTTCTGGTACCTGTCTGTGTGTGGCAGGTGCACATTTGTAATACCAGTTATTGCATAATTGTTCACACTACCTGAGTGACCGCACGCTGTGTAATATAACACTCTGAGCATACCTGTTAACTGCACCTGTGTGACAGCTGCACATTGTATTGTAATACCAGTCACTGCATACCTTTCACTGCACCTGTGTGACTGCACATTGTATAAGTCAAGTCAGTGCATACCTTTCACTTCATCACCATGATATGGACAAAACAGGTAGTGGTAGAGGCAGAGGCAGACCTAGAGGCAGGCCACTCGGCAGGTCTGTTCGAGGTCATGCTGACATGATTTCGTGCGACCCTGGCTCAAAGTACAGTGCTCAGAAGCAGGCACGTCCCATCAACTCCCAACATTGTCGGGACGTGGTTGACTATTTAACACAGAACACCTCATCTTCTGCAGCCACCAGCGCTACTACTAGCACCACATCCGCTGCATTTGACACTTCGCAGGAGTTATTTGGTGGGGAAATCACTGATGCACAGCCATTATTGTTACAACAAGATGAAGGCGCTAAGCAAGTTATACCACCCAGTGCTGGGCCGAAATTACGCATTAGCGTAATTACGCATCGTAATTCACTACAAATGCACCGTAAGCGTTACGTGTAAGGTTACGGTATTACGCGTAATTAATTACGCGTAGACCGTAGGTTACGTTATTACGCGTAACAAATTACGCGTAAGACAGTAAACTCCCATTGAAATTACACAGTCTGCCGTAATCGCGTAATATTACGCTCCCGTATAATATAAAAAAGCCGCCGACTTTAAGGGTTAATAGCAAAGCCCCCTTAATTGCTAAGAGCCTCAAATTTAGAGAATATATTAAGGAGATCAGAAGGAATAAGAGGAAACATTTTTTTTTTCAAAAAGACCTTATAGTTTTTGAGAAAATCGATGTTAAAGTTTCAAAGGAAAAATATATACATTTAAAAACCCGCCGACTTTAACAGTTAATAGCAAAGCCTGCTTAAAATTCAGGAACACCAAATTCACAGGGTATATTAAGGGGATCAGTGGGAATAAGAGGAAAACATTTTTTTTCAAAAAGACCTTATAGTTTTTGAGAAAATTGATTTTTAAGTTTCAAGGGCAAAAATGTCTTTTAAATGCGGAAAATGTCAGTTTTTTTTGCACAGGTAACAATAGTGTTTTATTTTCATAGATTCCCCCAAGTGGGAAGAGTTTTACTTACTTCGTTCTGAGTGTGGGAAATATTTTTAAAAAATGATGTGGGGTCCCCCCTCCCAGACCTCTTTAACCCCTTGTCCCCCATGCAGACTGGGATAGCCAGAATGCGGAGCACCGGCCGCGTGGGGCTCCGCACCCTGACTATACCAGCCCGCATGGTCCATGGATTGGGGGGTCTCGGAAGGGGAGGGGCAGCCAAGCTTTCCCCTCCCCCTCTGAGCCCTTGTCCAATCCAAGGACAAGGGGCTCTTCTCCACCTCCGATGGGCGGTGGAGGTGGAGGCCGCGATTTCCTGGGGGGGGGGGTTCATGGTGGCATCTGGGAGTCCCCTTTAAAAAGGGGTCCCCCAGATGCCCACCCCCCCTCCCAGGAGAAATGAGTATAGAGGTACTTGTACCCCTTACCCATTTCCTTTAAGAGTTAAAAGTAAATAAACACACAAACACATTGAAAAAGTATTTTAATTGAACAAAAAACATAACCACGAAAAAAGTCCTTTAATATTCTTAATTAACCATTAATACTTACCTGTCCCTTTAAAAGCCAGTTCCCACGCAATATCCTCGGAAATATACTAATCAGTTACAATGTAACAAAGTTGTTACAATGTAACAACTTTGTTACTTTGTAACTCCACCGCACCCGACGTCACTCGCCGCTCACCCGCCGGCCGCCGCATACATGCTAAGTCCCCGCCGGCTCCCGCCGTCCACTCCGCCCACATCTGTCACCCATATACATGCTGGCACCCATGGGTGCCAGCATGTATATAGGTGACATGTGGGAGAGGCGGGGAGGGCAGCGGAGCCGGCGGGACTTAGCGTCCTTCACCCGACAGAGCTCTGAGCTATATAGCTCAGAGCTCTCTAAAGCATCTTTGTATTTGGGCTCCAAGGAGCCCCATTGGTCCTTAGCAGACCAATGGGGTTCCTTTAAATCAGCAGGAACCCCATTGGTCTGCTAAGGACCAATGGGGCTCCTTGGAGCCCAAATACAAAGATGCTTTAGAGAGCTCTGAGCTATATAGCTCAGAGCTCTGTCGGGTGAAGGACGCTAAGTCCCGCCGGCTCCGCTGCCCTCCCCGCCTCTCCCACATGTCACCTATATACATGCTGGCACCCATGGGTGCCAGCATGTATATGGGTGACAGGTGTGGGCGGAGTGGACGGCGGGAGCCGGCGGGGACTTAGCGTGTATGCGGCGGCCGGCGGGTGAGCAGCGAGTGACGTCGGGTGCGGTGGAGTTACAAAGTAACAAAGTTGTTACATTGTAACAACTTTGTTACATTGTAACTGATTAGTATATTTCCGAGGATATTGCGTGGGAACTGGCTTTTAAAGGGACAGGTAAGTATTAATGGTTAATTAAGAATATTAAAGGACTTTTTTCGTGGTTATGTTTTTTGTTCAATTAAAATACTTTTTCTATGTGTTTGTGTGTTTATTTACTTTTAACTCTTAAAGGAAATGGGTAAGGGGTACAAGTACCTCTATACTCATGTCTCCTGGGAGGGGGGGTGGGCATCTGGGGGACCCCTTGATGCCACCATGAACCCCCCCCCCCCCAGGAAATCGCGGCCTCCACCTCCACCGCCCATCGGAGGTGGAGAAGAGCCCCTTGTCCTTGGATTGGACAAGGGCTCGGAGGGGGAGGGGAAAGCTTGGCTGCCCCTCCCCTTCTGAGACCCCCCAATCCATGGACCATGCGGGCTGGTATAGTCAGGGTGCGGAGCCCCACGCGGCCGGTGCTCCGCATTCTGGCTACCCCAGTCTGCATGGGGGACAAGGGGTTAAAGAGGTTTTTTTAATATTTCCCACACTCAGAACGAAGTAAGTAAAACTCTTCCCACTTGGGGGAATCTATGAAAATAAAACACTATTGTTACCTGTGCAAAAAAAACTGACATTTTCCACATTTAAAAGACATTTTTGCCCTTGAAACTAAAAAATTGATTTTCCTAAAAACTATAAGGTCTTTTTGAAACATTTTTTTTTCTCTTATTCCCACTGATCCCCTTAATATACCCTGTGAATTTGGTGTTCCTAAATTTTAAGCAGGCTTTGCTATTAACCGTTAAAGTCGACGGGTTTTTAAATGTATATATTTTTCCTTTGAAACTTTAACATCGATTTTCTCAAAAACTATAAGGTCTTTTTGAAAAAAAATGTTTCCTCTTATTCCTTCTGATCTCCTTAATATATTCTCCACATTTGAGGCTCTTAGCAATTAAGGGGGCTTTGCTATTAACCCTTAAAGTCGGCGGCTACCTAACATTGATCCATGCGTCAACTTTTCCACTTGGCAGCATGACCGCATTAATTGCTAGTAGGAATTTACGCGTAAGCCAATAACGTAACAACCTGAATTACGGTATTCTTACGCGTAATTGCGTAAGGGCTATGCGTAATTACAGACATGTACCGTAAATGAATGTCTACGCCGTAAGCGTAATTCCGTAATGCGTAATAGCGTAAAATTACGCGTAATGATCCGTAAGCGTAGTTTTTTCCATTACGCCCAGCACTGATACCACCTCATATGTCTGAGTTAGGCGACACTATGGACGTAAGGTGTGAGGAGGAGGATGATGAAGTATCTGCTGTTGGTGCAGTTTATGAGGTGCCTGAAGCAAGCGAAGCTGGGGAGGATGATTATGATGATTATGATGATACGGATGCCACGTGGGTTCCCAATAGATGAGATGAACAGGGGGACAGTTCAGAGGGGGAGTCAGAGAGGAGTAGGAGGAGGCGAGTTCCTGAAAGAAGTAGGGGGAGCTCGTCATCAGAAACAGTTGGTGGCAGTGTCTGGCGCCAAGTATCGCCACCTATGGACAGCCAGCCAGCATGCCCTTTCACGTCAGCTGCTGAGGCCACCATAGTGCCATCACCCCAGGGTAGCTCAGCAGTGTGGACATTTTTTAATGTGTATGCCAAAGATCAGAGCAATGTCATCTGTACTCTCATCCACCAAAAATTGAGCCATGGAAAGGCCAACACCCACGTAGGGACAACTTCCTTACGAAGGCACCTGCAGAAAAGGCACAAACTGCAATGGGAAGACCACCTGAGGAAAAGCAGCACACAAAAGCAAAGCCACCCTCCTTCTCCTCTTCCTCCTTCAGGTGCATCATCTTCAGCCGCTTTCTCCCTTGCACCTTCACAATCACAGCCTCCCTCCCCCACTCTGCCTCTCACCTTGAGCGGTTACTGCTCCTCTGCCCACAGCAGCAGCCAGGTGTCCATGAGGGAAATCTTTGAGCAGAAGAAGCCAATGTCTGCCAGTCACCCCCTTGCCTGGCGTCTGACCACTGGCTTGGTGGAACTGTTAGCTCACCAGCTGTTACCATACCAGCTGGTGGACTCTGAGGCCTTCTGAAAATTTGTGGCCATTGGGACACCGCAGTGGAAGATACCAGGTCGCAATTAGTTCTCCAAAAAGGCGATACCCAAACTGTACCATGAAGTTGAGAGGCAAGTTGGGTCAAGGCAGGGTCCATCTGACCATGGATGCCTGGTCTGCCAAGCACAGTCAGGGCAGGTACATTACTTACACAGCCCATTGGGTCAACCTGGTGGCCACTGGCAAGCAGGGAGTACGTGGCTGTGCAGTGGACCAAGTGACACCTCCACGGCTTGCAGGCAGGCCTGCTGCCACCTCCTCTCCTCCTGCTACATCCTCTTCACTGTCGTCCTCCTTCTCCTCCTTGGCTGAGTGGCAGTTCAACTCTACTGGTGCTGCGATCTCCTCTCCAGCTACAAAGACCCAGCTCCCCAGGGCCTATGCTGCATGCCAAGTACGACGGTGTCACGCCATATTAGACCTGTCTTGCCTCAAAGCGGAGAGTCACACTGGAGCAGCTCTCCTGGCTGCTCTGAACAAACAGGTTGATCAGTGGCTGACCCCGCACCAACTGGAGATCGGCAACGTGGTGTGTGACAACGGCAGCAATCTCATTTCTGCTTTGAATTTGGGAAAGTTGGCACATGTACCCTGCATGGCACATGTGCTGAATCTCGTAATTCAGAGATTTGTGTCTAAGTACCCAGGCTTACAGGACGTCCTGAAGCAGTCCAGGAAGGTGTGTGGGCATTTCAGGTGGTCTTACACGGCCATGGCACGCTTTGCCAATATACATCGGAGAAACAACTTGCCAGTGAGACGCCTGATTTGTGATAGCCCAACTCACTGGAATTCGACCCTCCTGATGCTGGACCACCTGCTACAACAGGAAAAAAGCCGTCAAACAGTATCTGTACAACTATAGTCAAAGACACAGTCTTGGGAGATGAGGATGTTCTGGCCGAAGTACTGGACACTGGTGCGAAATTCCTGCAGGCTCATGCGGCCGTTTGAGGAGGTGACAAACCTGGTGAGTTGCAGTGAAAGCGCCATCAGCGACTTGATCCCGTATGCCTTCTTCCTGGAGCGTGCCGTGCGTAGAGTGGTGGATCAAGCTGTGGAGGCGCGTGATCAGGAACAGGAACAGGAGGAAGAGTTGTAGGATCAATTCTCAGCAAAAGCAGATGATTCCTCAACACCTGCGGCAGCACAGAGGGGGGAGGAGGAGGAGGAAGAGGAAGAGTCGTGTGGGGAAGAGGAGTCAGATGACAAGGAAGGTGTTGTTTTGGAGGTGGAGGATGAGGCGGAAGAACAACTGCTGCAGGCTTCGCTGGGGGCTCATGCTGCTCAACTTTCCCGTGGTATTGTTCGTGGCTGGGGGGAGGAGGAGAACTTAGCTGATATCAGTGAGGAAGAGCAAGAGGATATGGATAGTACGTCTGCATCCAACTTTGTGCAGATGGCGTCTTTCATGCTGTCCAGCCTGTTGAGGGACCCCCATATGAAAAAACTCAAGGGGAATGAGCTGTACTGGGTGGCCACACTCAGGGCCGTGTTTAGGCTAAGGCCACCTAGGCCATGGCCTAGGGCTCCACAGGAGCAAGGGCACCAAAGCAGCAGACTAAACTGGTGAAGCATTTGCAAGCTTGTAAATGCTACACTGCAGGGAGATCAGGTGAGTGCCCAATCTCCCTGCTACCAGCCACCTGTGCAGCAGCCACCTTGCTCTCTGTGCGCGTTGGCGTTGTGGCCAGCGGCTGCGGACTTGGGCAGCATTGGAGAAGGACGGGAAGAGGAAGCTTCTGCATTGGAGACGAGCAGAGAAGTGAGTGACACTGATGGCCGCTGCAGTGTAGTGGCGTGCTGTACTGAAAGAGGGGGAGTGGGAAAGGGAGGGATTAAGGGAGTCATCTGGCTACCTATACTGGAGGGAAGGGGGGAGGGGTCATCAGGATACCAATAGTAAAGGGAAAGACTTTTGCTATCTATCCCACTCATCCATGCAAAAACTCAGATGTTAGACCCCTTGAAACATCTTTTCCATCACTTTTGCGGCCAGCATAAATGTTTCTAGTTTTCAAAGTTCGCCTCCCCATTAAAGTCTATTGCGATTCGCGAACGTTCGCAAGTTTGCAAACGTTTGTAGAGGTTCGCGAACCTAAAATCAGAGGTTCGGGCCATCTCTGTCTAAAGGTTGTTATAGGTTTTTGCACATTGTACATCATTCATTACAGTATAGTATAATTAAAGAAATCTTGTATGGATAAGCATATGGGAGTTGCAAAGTTTATTCTTTGTTTTGTAAATGCCACTTGATTAGCTGTCATGTTCACCTTTTACTTTTAATACTTTCTGCATCGTTGACCCATAACAAAACTAATATGCAGACCTTTTTTGCTTGCAGTATGAAGATAACTCAGAAACTCCCAAAGCTAGATAAAAACAAACAAATAGAAAAAACAAAAAACATGGCAAGTGGAAAAACAAGATGGAAGCTCGAATGAAGAAGACTCAGTGCGGCTGAAGACGGAACGGAGCAGCAATCAGGACAGGTGAGTTATTACAAAGCAGCTCAGCTACGGAACATAGGGGGCCACGGGGATCAATCAAACCTGGGGGGTTCAGTGGAGCGAGGCCCAGGTGCTGACTATGCTTGGAGGGGTAAGTTACTTTTGCCCAGGGGCCCCGTGTGGCTCATAACGGCGCTGCTTGCCCCATCACTTTCTTGTGTGCAAATGTATCAATGACAATGGGCTTGATTCACAAAGCGGTGCTAACGGTTAGCACGCTTGTGAAACGCCGCTTATCACGCCTAAACATACTTTGCGCGCGCTAAGCCCGGTGCATGCGAAACGAAAACAGCACACCCGACGCATTGGATGCGCCCTAAAAGTCGCATGGGTTTTTGTCGCACCCGATGCGACGTTTTGTGTGCACCGGCCTTTGCGCATGCAAAGGTTTGCGTGCGGTACTTTGCGCGTGAGCTGATTTACTTTGGTGTGTGCTAAGTACTTAGCACCCTAGTTAGCACGCCCAAAGTCTTTAGGCGTGCTAACTAGGTTAGCACCGCTTTGTGAATCAGGCCCAATGAGTTCAGTGTGCTATTTATGCTGTTTTCATTGCACTAATTATACTTTAATACTCCCCATCTGGCATCTAGCGGTGCTGCCAAGGGGAATAAGATGCGTGCAGTAGGCCCACTCAGCGAGTTGGCCCACTCTGATCTGCACTACAAGTTAAAGCCTTTACTGGGCTCCACACATCATCATCACTAACAAGGAAAGAGAAACCCGGGAATGAGTAGAATCCTGTGGGAGGACTGTGACGATACTTTTATCCATGATTGCAAAGTGGAAGTAGTAATGCTGCATCCTATTTTCAGATTATTCCTCATTTTCCCCAGGCTGCTTATTTGTGCAGTACTGTATATCCTGCGCTGGTGCTATTCTTCTTGTCTTACAAATGTTATCAGGCATCAGCTCACTTGCAACCACGCTGGTGCACCCTGCATGCTGGTGCCCCCTGCTGGCATATAGCCTTTGTCTATATGTTACTGAAGCCCTCTCCAACGATTGGCTGTATTGCACAGCCTCTGCTTAATTAAGTATTGCAGACTAGGTGTAATGAATATGCACTTTCTACTGGCTGACAAGCAGTCTGCAGACTACATAGGTGGCAGAGTGCTGTCTGTTAGTGAGCATTTCTTTTGTGTTTGGTAAGTTGAAGGAGTGGTGGGGGCAGGTTCCTAGTGGTGGCAGCTCCAGGGCTTGCCTGCGCCCCCTTTATTGTGTTACATGCTGGTTCTGGGGTCCCGGGTAGTGGCAGTGCTCAGGACCCCGGCCTGTCATGTGCACTAGTGTTTGCATATTTTATTCCACTTGCAACCAGCCTGAAGAGAGCAGCCGACCATTAGAGTTGTCTTGAACCTCCAATTTTAGGTTCGCGAACCTAGAACTCGAACTCATGGTTCGCGAACATGTGAACTTTCGAACCGCCATAGACTTCAATGGGCAGGCAAACTTTCAAAACTAAAAACATTAATTGTGGCCACTAAAGTGATGGAAAAGATGTTTCAAGGAGTCTAACACCTGTAGGCGGGCATGGCGGAGTGGGATACACACCAAAAGTCCCAGGGAAAAATCCAAATTTGACGCACAGCAGGGTTTAAGGGCAGAAATCACATTTTATTGCTAAATTGGACCACTTCCCGACCGCCTAACGCACAGGGGCGGCCGGGAAGTGGAGCCCGCAAGGACCAGCTCACCCACAGAGGAGGCGGTCCTTTTAGGGGCATGGGCGGAGCGTTCGCGTCATCCGTGACGCAATCCTCCGCAGGCGCCTGACTCCGCTCACCCGCCGCACCATCCCGCCGGCCATACGGAAGCGCCGGCGGGATGTTAACCCCGCGATCGCCGCATACAAAGTGTATAATACACTTTGTAATGTTTACAAAGTGTATTATACAGGCTGCCTCCTGCCCTGGTGGTCCCAATTAGTGTTGGGCGAACAGTGTTCGCCACTGTTCGGGTTCTGCAGAACATCACCCTGTTCGGGTGATGTTCGAGTTCGGCCGAACACCTGACAGTGCTCGGCCAAACCGTTCGGCCACATGGCCGAACTAAGAGCGCATGGCCGAACGTTCCCCGAACGTTCGGCTAGCGCTGTGATTGGCCGAACGGGTCACGTGGTTCGGGCCCGAACGCGCTCTGATTGGCCGAACGGTCACGTGGTTCGGGTAAATAAATACCCGAACCACGTCATATCTCCGCCATTTGTCTGTGGGTTTAGCTTTGGGTAGGCAGGCAGGGTAGTTCGCTCTCCAGCCACGCTAGCCAGGGTCCCCCCCAGTCATTGTGTGTCGCTGCTGGGAACAGTAGTACACCGCTCGCTCAGCCACACTATATATAGCATTGTTTACTGCCACTGTGTACCTCGCTCAGCCACGCTATATATATAGCATTGTGTTTTCTGACACTCTGTGTACACGGCTTAGGCTAGCCTGACTAATATAGCATTGTGTGTACTGCCACTGTGCACCTTGCTCAGCCACGCTATATATAGCATTGTGTGTACTGCCACTGTGCACCTCGCTCAGCCACGCTATATATAGCATTGTGTGTACTGCCACTGTGCACCTCGCTCAGCCACGCTATATATAGCATTGTGTGTACTGCCACTGTGCACCTCGCTCAGCCACGCTATATATAGCATTGTGTGTACTGCCACTGTGCACCTCGCTCAGCCACGCTATATATAGCATTGTGTGTACTGCCACTGTGCACCTCGCTCAGCCACGCTATATATATAGCATTGTGTTTTCTGACACTCTGTGTACACGGCTTAGGCTAGCCTGACTAATATAGCATTGTGTGTACTGCCACTGTGCACCTCGCTCAGCCACGCTATATATAGCATTGTGTGTACTGCCACTGTGCACCTCGCTCAGCCACGCTATATATAGCATTGTGTGTACTGCCACTGTGCACCTCGCTCAGCCACGCTATATATATAGCATTGTGTTTTCTGACACTTTGTGTACACGGCTTAGCCTGACTAATATAGCATTGTGTGTACTGCCACTGTGCACCTCGCTCAGCCACGCTATATATAGCATTGTGTGTACTGCCACTGTGCACCTCGCTCAGCCACGCTATATATAGCATTGTGTGTACTGCCACTGTGCACCTCGCTCAGCCACGCTATATATAGCATTGTGTGTACTGCCACTGTGCACCTCGCTCAGCCACGCTATCTATAGCATTGTGTGTACTGCCACTGTGCACCTCGCTCAGCCACGCTATATATATAGCATTGTGTTTTCTGACACTCTGTGTACACGGCTTAGGCTAGCCTGACTAATATAGCATTGTGTGTACTGCCACTGTGCACCTCGCTCAGCCACGCTATATATAGCATTGTGTGTACTGCCACTGTGCACCTCGCTCAGCCACGCTATATATAGCATTGTGTGTACTGCCACTGTGCACCTCGCTCAGCCACGCTATATATAGCATTGTGTGTACTGCCACTGTGCACCTCGCTCAGCCACGCTATATATAGCATTGTGTTTTCTGACACTCTGTGTACACGGCTTAGCCTGACTAATATAGCATTGTGTGTACTGCCACTGTGCACCTCGCTCAGCCACGCTATATATAGCATTGTGTGTACTGCCACTGTGCACCTCGCTCAGCCACGCTATATATAGCATTGTGTGTACTGCCACTGTGCACCTCGCTCAGCCACGCTATATATATAGCATTGTGTTTTCTGACACTCTGTGTACACGGCTTAGCCTGACTAATATAGCATTGTGTGTACTGCCACTGTGCACCTCGCTCAGCCACGCTATATATAGCATTGTGTGTACTGCCACTGTGCACCTCGCTCAGCCACGCTATATATAGCATTGTGTGTACTGCCACTGTGCACCTCGCTCACCCACGCTATATATAGCATTGTGTTTTCTGACACTCTGTGTACACGGCTTAGCCTGACTAATATAGCATTGTGTGTACTGCCACTGTGCACCTCGCTCAGCCACGCTATATATAGCATTGTGTTTTCTGACACTCTGTGTACACGGCTTAGCCTGGCTCTATAGCATTGTGTGTACTGCCACTGTGCACCTCGCTCAGCCACGCTATATATAGCATTGTGTTTACTGCCACTCTGTGTACACCGCTCAGCCAGACTATATACCGTTGTTTACTGACACTCTATGTACACCGCTCAGCCAGACTATATATCATTGTTTACTGACACTCTGTGTACACGGCTCAGCCTGACTATAAAGCATTGTGTGTACTGCCACTGTGCACCTCGCTCAGCCACGCTATATATAGCATTGTGTTTTCTGACACTCTGTGTACACGGCTTAGCCTGACTAATATAGCATTGTGTGTACTGCCACTGTGCACCTCGCTCAGCCACGCTATATATAGCATTGTGTGTACTGCCACTGTGCACCTCGCTCAGCCACGCTATATATAGCATTGTGTGTACTGCCACTGTGCACCTCGCTCAGCCACGCTATATATAGCATTGTGTTTTCTGACACTCTGTGTACACGGCTTAGCCTGACTAATATAGCATTGTGTGTACTGCCACTGTGCACCTCGCTCAGCCACGCTATATATAGCATTGTGTTTTCTGACACTCTGTGTACACGGCTTAGCCTGGCTATATAGCATTGTGTGTACTGCCACTGTGCACCTCGCTCAGCCACGCTATATATAGCATTGTGTTTACTGCCACTCTGTGTACACCGCTCAGCCAGACTATATACCGTTGTTTACTGACACTCTGTGTACACCGCTCAGCCAGACTATATACCGTTGTTTACTGACACTCTGTGTACACCGCTCAGCCAGACTATATACCATTGTTTACTGACACTCTGTGTACACGGCTTAGCCAGACTATACAGCCACGCTATATATAGCATTGTGTTTAATGACACTCTGTGTACACGGCTTAGCCAGACTATATAGCATTGTGTGTACTGCCACTCTGTGTACACCGCTCAGCCAGACTATATAGCATTGTGTTTACTTCCACTCTGTGTCTGCTGGGCCTGGGAACAGTAGTACACCGCTCACCCGCCACTGTATAGCATTGTGCTCTGTGTCGCTGCTGGGAATAGTGGTACTGTATAGCATTTCTGTACTGCCACTGTACTGCTGCCAGTCAGCGTGTACTGTAAGGATAAGTGAAATGAGGAAGAAATCCGGTGAAAGAGGAAGGGGCAAGGGAAGAGGTGTTTCCCCTGACGGTTCACGTACAGGCCACAGGGGAGCACCCAAGAAAACCCACTCAATACCGCCCATGTTGTCCAGGACAACAACCCTCACAAATCCAAAAGAACAGGACCAGATAATTACTTGGATGACCTCTCAAGCGTCCAGCAGTGGGTTAAGCAGCACCAGCACATCACGCACGAGGTCCGAGTCCTCAGCCAGTTACAAGGAGCCAGTGGGCACAAAGCTGACACAACCGGCAGCGACACCACGCACACAACTGCCAGATAACCAGTCCTATGAATTACCTCAGGACACAATGGGGTATTCGCAGGAGCTATTCCCAGCCCAACAAACTTCCACCTATGAAAGGTCAATGGAGGAACAGCCAGAAATGTTGTGCCCGGATTCACAACCATTAACTGTGGGAAATGCACCGCGCACTGAAATACAAGGCGAGTCCGAGGAGGACTCGGAAACCCAAATCCCAGAGCAAGTTGGGCAGGAGGGGTTGCAATTGCAGGAGGTCGGCCGACAAGATCTGGAAGACGACGTTGGAGTGAGCTGCGCAGAGGTTGTTCTGGGGAGCTCTACTCCACGGCGGCAGCCCCCCACAATGACATATGACGAGTTTGAGGAGATGGAAGAGGAGGGTATGGACAATGTGGACAGAGACCCAGATTTTATTTGTGAACGAGAACATCGCCGTCGTAGCAGCAGCACAGATGAGTCTGTTGAAGAACCCACTGCTGCACGAGTTCGCCTTGTGCCACAAGGTAGGCGGCGCGCAATTTCAGGCACCACAAGCGTGGAAGTTAGAGTGAGAGGCAAAAGAGGAGGAAACAGAAATCGCCAGCAAGGAGGCAGGTGCTCCAAAGTCTGGGCTTTCTTTGAAGACTGCACTGAGGATGTTATGTTACCATAGCGATTTGCAAGGTGTGCAAGACTCGCCTGAGCAGGGGGAAAAGTATTAACAACATCTCCACCACCAGCATGAGCCGCCACATGCTATCCAAACATCCCACTCTGTGGGCAAACGCGGCAGGACAGGGTACCAGCAACACTGCCTCCCTTGGGTTCACCAGACTCACCACCAGACCCGCCTCAGCAGCAGCAGTAGCCCAGCCATTGCGTGGTTCACAACATTCACAAACATCAGACGACGCTGACACTGTCACTTTCCGGAGTAGTGCTCTTAAAGTCTCCCAGTGTTCATCAAACACAACAACCAACAGCCCTTCCGTGTGCAGCTCTACGGTTCAGTTGTCTGTGTCGGAGATGTTTGAGCGCAAGAGGAAATTGCCAGCAAATGACCCCCGGGCCGTGGCAGTAACAGCCAGCATAGCCAAGCTTCTGGCCTGCGAAATGCTGCCATATCGAGTGGTGGAGACAAACAGCTTCAAGGGCATGATGTCAGTGGCCATCCCACGTTACATGGTTCCCAGCCGCTACCACTTTGCGCGCTCTGCAGTGCCTGAGTTGCATGAGCACGTGGTCAGCAAAATAACACGAAGCTTGAAGAATGCCGTTGCCTGCAAGGTTCACCTCACCACTGACACTTGGACAAGTGCGTTCGGCCAGGGTCGATACATCTCCCTTACCGCGCACTGGGTGAACCTTGTGGAGCCTGGCAGCGATTCCTCACCTGCTACGGCGCGGGTGTTGCCCACGCCGCAAACAGCTGCACCGCCGTCCCTCCCACTGGATAACAACAGCAGCACCTACCTCTCTGACTCCTTCTCCTCCAACGCATCTCAAAGCTGTACCTCATCCGGAAACGCTAACCCAGCAGCAGTAGGATCGTGGAAGCAGTGCAGCACAGCTGTTGGCATGCGTCAGCAAGCGTTGCTGAAGCTGATCTGCCTTGGGGATAAGCAGCACACAGGGGAGGAAATTTGGAAGGGAATAAAGGAACAGACGGATTTGTGGCTGGCACCGCTGGACTTGAAACCGGGCATGGTTGTGTGTGATAATGGGAGTAATCTCATTCGCGCTTTAAGGTTGGCTAAGCTGACACACATCCCTTGCCTGGCGCACGTGATGAACCTAGTAGTTCAGCGGTTCCTGAGGACATACCCAGGCGTGGCCGATCTTCTCTTGAAGGTGCGTCGAGTGGCCAAACATTGTAGAAATTCCAGTACTGCTTCGGGGGCACTCGCCAAGATGCAGGAGTGCTTCAATCTCCCCCACCATCGCTTGCTGTGTGATGTCCCTACGCGCTGGAATTCTACGCTGCACATGCTAGCACGCTTTTGTGAGCAGAAGAGTGCAGTGGTCCAGTACATGACGGCGCAGTACCGAGGCGCATCCGGCCAGCTGCCAAGCTTCTGTGGATCCGATTGGGCCAACATGTTGGACCTCTGCCAAGTCCTCCAAAATTTTGAGCAATCCACGTTGCTTGTGAGCAGTGACAACTCTTCAGTCAGCATTACCATACCACTGCTGTGTTTACTGAAGAGGTCAATGTTGAAAATCAAGGAAACAGCTGTCATGATGCAACTGGGGGAATCTGAAGGAGAAAACGATCAGCGTGATGGTACCAACATCAGGCCATCCGCCTCAGGGAACGCTGGCCCCAGCAGCTATGACGAAGAAGAGGAGGAGGAACAGCTGGAGTTGGAGCAGGAATTTCATGCCACCACTGACGAGGGCCAGAGCGGTGCACGTTGGACTTCCACAATTCAGCGCGAATGGTCAGCAGAAGCAGACCAGGAGGAAGGTGACGACTATGATGCATCACAACAACTATCACAACGCTCACAAGAGGATGATGAGGATTCTGGTAGGACTCTTGCACACATGGCTCAATTCATGCTAGACTGCATTGAACGCGACCCACGCATTGTGCGCATTCTGGACAACACCAATTACTGGGTTTATACCCTTCTGGATCCACGGTACAAACACAATGTTCCAAAACTGCTTGAAGAAAGAGTCAGACAGGTCAAAATGGAAGAATACCAGCAGGCCCTTGTGGAGACTTTAGAGAGGAGATTGACATCCTCCCCCTCCTCTAGCCAGTTGTACGCCGACAGACTGACTTCCGCAAACCCAGGACGACCAGGAGGGCAGCAAACAACGCAAGCCGCAGCTAGTGCCCAAAAGGGAACGGTATCGGCAGTGTCCTTGGAGTGGGAAAATTTTCTGACACCCATGCAGCAGCAGCCCACTGAACAGGAAGCGTGCAGATCCACCTCCAACACCGATCGCCTGGAGAAGATGGTCAAGGACTACATGTCAGATGACGTAGCTGTGTCGAACAATCCATCTGCACCCTTCAACTATTGGGTATCGAAGCTAGACACCTGGCACGAACTGGCAATGTACGCAATAGAGGTGCTGGCTTGCCCGGCAGCCAGCGTTATGTCGGAACGCTGTTTCAGTGCTGCCGGAGGCATCGTCACAGATCGGCGTATCCGCCTCTCCACAGAAAATGCAGACCGTCTGACTCAAATTAAAATGAATCAATCCTGGATTGGAAACGACTACGCAACACTCCAGGACCCCAACCAAGTAACATGACCAATGAACATCTGGGATGGTGTAGCGTTACCGGTCCCTGTTTATTGAACCTCTCATCTGTATTACATTTATGACTGCATGGCGGCAAAAAGCATTGCTGCTATATCCGCACGCTTTTTGTCCTCATGCAAGGCCTGGGTTGTTGTGTCTCACAAAGCGTGGCCTTCTCCTCCTGCGCCTGCTCCTGTTCCATCACGTGTGCTGCTGCTGCTGCTGGGTTAGCGTTGCCGGTCCCTGTTTATTGAACCACTTATCTTTATTACATTTATGACTGCATGGCGGTACAAAGCATGCTATCCGCACGCTTCTTGTCCTCATGCAAGGCCTGGGTTGTTGTGTCTCACAAAGCGTGGCCTTCTCCTCCTGCGCCTCCTCCTGTTCCATCACGTCTGCTGCTGCTGGGTTAGCGTTGCCGCGTGGTCCCTGTTTATTGAACCACTTATCTTTATTACATTTATGACTGCATGGCGGTACAAAGCATGCTATCCGCACGCTTCTTGTCCTCATGCAAGGCCTGGGTTGTTGTGTCTCACAAAGCGTGGCCTTCTCCTCCTGCGCCTCCTCCTGTTCCATCACGTCTGCTGCTGCTGGGTTAGCGTTGCCGCGTGGTCCCTGTTTATTGAACCACTTATCTTTATTACATTTATGACTGCATGGCGGTACAAAGCATGCTATCCGCACCCTTCTTGTCCTCATGCAAGGCCTGGGTTGTTGTGTCTCACAAAGCGTGGCCTTCTCCTCCTGCGCCTCCTCCTGTTCCATCACGTCTGCTGCTGCTGGGTTAGCGTTGCCGCGTGGTCCCTGTTTATTGAACCACTTATCTTTATTACATTTATGACTGCATGGCGGTACCTCATGCAAGGCCTGAGTTGTTGTGTCTCACAACGCGTGGCCTTCTCCTCCTGCGCCTCCTCCTGTTCCATCACGTCTGCTGCTGCTGGGTTAGCGTTGCCGCGTGGTCCCTGTTTATTGAACCACTTATCTTTATTACATTTATGACTGCATGGCGGTACAAAGCATGCTATCCGCACGCTTCTTGTCCTCATGCAAAGCCTGGGTTGTTGTGTCTCACAAAGCGTGGCCTTCTCCTCCTGCGCCTCCTCCTGTTCCATCAAGTCTGCTGCTGCTGGGTTAGCGTTGCCGCGTGGTCCCTGTTTATTGAACCACTTATCTTTATTACATTTATGACTGCATGGCGGTACCTCATGCAAGGCCTGAGTTGTTGTGTCTCACAAAGCGTGGCCTTCTCCTCCTGCGCCTCCTCCTGTTCCATCACGTCTGCTGCTGCTGGGTTAGCGTTGCCGCGTGGTCCCTGTTTATTGAACCACTTATCTTTATTACATTTATGACTGCATGGCGGTACCTCATGCAAGGCCTGGGTTGTTGTGTCTCACAAAGCGTGGCCTTCTCCTCCTGCGCCTGCTCCTGTTCCATCACGTGTGCTGCTGCTGCTGCTGGGTTAGCGTTGCCGGTCCCTGTTTATGGAACCTCTTATCTTTATTACATTTATGACTGCATGGCGGTACAAAGCATGCTATCCGCACGCTTCTTGTCCTCATGCAAGGCCTGGGTTGTTGTGTCTCACAAAGCGTGGCCTTCTCCTCCTGCGCCTCCTCCTGTTCCATCACGTGTGCTGCTGCTGGGTTAGCGTTACCGGTCCTTTTTCCTGGAACCTCTTATATGTATTACATTTATGACTGCATGCCGACAAAAAGCATGTTACCTGTGCAAAGAAAACAGACATTTCCCGCATTTAAAAGACAGTTTTCCCTTTGAAACTTTAAAATCGATTTTCTCAAAAACTATAACCTCTTTTTGCTAAAAAAAATTTTCCTCTTGTACCCACTCCCAAGGTGCACATACCCTGTAAATTTGGGGTATGTAGCATGTAAGGAGGCTTTACAAAGCACAAAAGTTCGGGTCCCCATTGACTTCCATTATGTTCGGAGTTCGGGTTGAACACCCGAACATCGCGGCCATGTTCGGCCTGTTCGGCCCGAACCCGAACATCTAGATGTTCGCCCAACACTAGTCCCAATGTCCGAGGGACCACCAGGGCAGGCTGCAGCCACCCTATGTCGCACCCAAGCACACTGATTTCCCCTCCCCTGCCCCAGATCGCCCACAGCACCCCTCAGACCCCACCCCTGCCCACCCCCCAGACCCCTGTTTGCACCCAATCACCCCCCTAATCACCCATCAATCACTCCCTGTCACTATCTGTCAACGCTATTTTTTTTTATCCCCCCCTGCCCCCTCCTGATCACCCCCCCCCCACCCCTCAGATTCTCCCCAGACCCCCCCCCCCCCCTGTGTACTGTATGCATCTATCCCCCTGATCACCTGTCAATCACCTGTCAATCACCTGTCAATCACCCGTCAATCACCCGTCAATCACCCATCAATCACCCCCTGTCACTGCCACCCATCAATCAGCCCCTAACCTGCCCCTTGCGGGCTATCTGATCACCCACCCACACCAATAGATCGCCCGCAGATCCAACGTCAAATCACCTCCTAAGTGCAGTGTTAACATCTGTTCTCTACCCTAAACACCCACTAATTACCCATCAATCACCCCCTATCACCACCTGTCACTGTTACCCATCAGATCAGACCCTAATCTGCCCCTTGCGGGCACCCAATCACCCGCCTACATGCTCAGATTGCCCTTAGACCCCCCCTTATCAATTCGCCAGTGCATTAGTTACATCTGTTCTTCCCTGTAATAACCCACTGATCACCTGTCAATCACCCATCAATCACCCCCTGTCACTGCCACCCATCAATCACCACCTGGCACTGCCACCTATCAATCAGCCCCTAACCTGCCCCTTGCGGGCAATCTGATTACTCACCCACACCAATAGATCGCCCGCAGATCCGACGTCAAATCACCTCCTAAGTGCAGTGTTTACATCTGTTCTCTACCCTAAACACCCACTAATTACCCATCAATCACCCCCTATCACCACCTGTCACTGTTACCCATCAGATCAGACCCCAATCTGCCCCTTGCGGGCACCCAATCACCCGTCTACACGCTCAGATTGCCCTCAGACCCCCCCCCTTATCAATTCGCCAGTGCATTAGTTACATCTGTTCTTCCCTGTAATAACCCACTGATCACCTGTCAATCACCTGTCAATCACCCATCAATCACCCCCTGTCACTGCCACCCATCAATCACCCCCTGGCACTGCCACCCATCTATCACCCCCTGTCACTGCCACCCATCAATCAGCCCCTAACCTGCCCCTTGCGGGCAATCTGATCACCCACCCACACCAATGGATCGCCCGCAGATCCGACGTCAGATCACCTCCCAAGTGCAGTGTTTACATCTGTTCTCTACCCTAAACACCCACTAATTACCCATCAATCACCCCCTATCACCACCTGTCACTGTTACCCATCAGATCAGACCCTAATCTGCCCCTTGCGGGCACCCAATCACCCGCCTACACGCTCAGATTGCCCTCAGACCCCCCCTTATCAATTCGCCAGTGCATTAGTTACATCTGTTCTTCCCTGTAATAACCCACTGATCACCTGTCAATCACCTGTCAATCACCCATCAATCACCCCCTGTCACTGCCACCCATCAATCACCCCCTGGCACTGCCACCCATCAATCACCCCCTGTCACTGCCACCCATCAATCAGCCCCTAACCTGCCCCTTGCGGGCAATCTGATCACCCACCCACACCAATAGATCGCCCGCAGATCCGACGTCAGATCACCTCCCAAGTGCATTGTTTACATCTGTTCTCTACCCTAAACACCCACTAATTACCCATCAATCACCCCCTATCACCACCTGTCACTGTTACCCATCAGATCAGACCCTAATCTGCCCCTTGCGGGCACCCAATCACCCGCCTACACGCTCAGATTGCCCTCAGACCCCCCCCCCTTATCAATTCGCCAGTGCATTAGTTACATCTGTTCTTCCCTGTAATAACCCACTGATCACCTGTCAATCACCTGTCAATCACCCATCAATCACCCCCTGTCACTGCCACCCATCAATCACCCCCTGGCACTGCCACCCATCAATCACCCCCTGTCACTGCCACTCATCAATCAGCCCCTAACCTGCCCCTTGCGGGCAATCTGATCACCCACCCACACCAATAGATCGCCCGCAGATCCGACATCAGATCACCTCCCAAGTGCATTGTTTACATCTGTTCTCTCCTCCAAACACACACTAATTACCCATCAATCACCCCCTGTCACTGCTATCCATCAAATTAGACCCCTATCTGCCCCTAGGGCACTCAATCACCCGCCCACACCCTCAGAACGCCCTCAGACCCCCTTCCGATCACCTCCCCAGTGCATTGATTGCATCTATTTTCCCCTCTAACCACCCCCTGAGACACCAATCAATCACCTCCTGTCACCCCCCTAGCACTCCTATCCATCAGATCAGGCCCAATACAACCTGTCATCTAAAAGGCCACCCTGCTTTTGACCGGTTCCACAAAATTCACCCCCTCATACACCACCTGTCATCAAAATTTGCAGATGCTTATACCCCTGAACAGTCATTTTGAGACATTTGGTTTCCAGACTACTCACGGTTTTGGGCCCGTAAAATGCCAGGGCGGTATAGGAACCCCACAAGTGACCCCATTTTAGAAAAAAGACACCCCAACGTATTCTGTTAGGTGTATGACGAGTTCATAGAAGATTTTATTTTTTGTCAAAAGTTAGCGGAAATTGATTTTTATTGTTGTTTTTTTTCACAAAGTGTCATTTTTCACTAACTTGTGACAAAAAATAAAATCTTCTATGAACTCGCCATACACCTAACGGAATACCTTGGGGTGTCTTCTTTCTAAAATGTGGTCACTTGTGGGTTTCCTATACTGCCCTGGCATTTTAGGGGCCCTAAACCGTGACGAGTAGTCTAGAAAACAAATGCCTCAAAATGACCTGTGAATAGGACGTTGGGCCCCTTAGCGCACCTAGGCTGCAAAAAAGTGTCACACATGTGGTATCGCCGTACTCAGGAGAAGTAGTATAATGTGTTTTGGGGTGTATTTTTACACATACCCATGCTGGGTGGGAGAAATCTCTCTGTAAATGGACAATTGTGTGTAAAAAAAAATCAAACAATTGTCATTTACAGAGATATTTCTCCCACCCAGCATGGGTATGTGTAAAAATACACCCCAAAACACATTATACTACTTCTCCTGAGTACGGCGGTACCACATGTGTGGCACTTTTTTACACCCTAAGTACGCTAAGGGGCCCAAAGTCCAATGAGTACCTTTAGGATTTCACAGGTCATTTTGCGACATTTGGTTTCAAGACTACTCCTCACGGTTTAGGGCCCCTAAAATGCCAGGGCAGTATAGGAACCCCACAAATGACCCCATTCTAGAAAGAGGACACCCAAAGGTATTCCGTTAGGAGTATGGTGAGTTCATAGAAGATTTTATTTTTTGTCACAAGTTAGCGGAGAATGACACTTTGTGAAAAAAAACAATTAAAATCAATTTCCGCTAACTTGTGACAAAAAAATAAAAACTTCTATGAACTCACCATACTCCTAACGGAATACCTTGGGGTGTCTTCTTTCTAAAATGGGGTCATTAGTGGGGTTCCTATACTGCCCTGGCATTTTAGGGGCCCTAAACCGTGAGGAGTAGTCTTGAATCAAAAATGACCTGTGAAATCCTAAAGGTACTCATTGGACGTTGGGCCCCTTAGCGCAGTTAGGGTGCAAAAAAGTGACACACATGTGGTATCGCCGTACTCGGGAGAAGTAGTATAATGTGTTTTGGGGTGTATTTTTACACATACCCATGCTGGGTGGGAGATATACCTCTGTAAATGACAATCTTTTGATTTTTTTACACACAATTGTCCATTTACAGAGTTATTTCTCCCACCCAGCATGGGTATGTGTAAAAATACACCCCAAAACACATTGTACTACTTCTCCCGAGTACGGCGATACCACATGTGTGGCACTTTTTTGCACCCTAACTGCGCTAAGGGGCCCAAAGTCCAATGAGTACCTTTAGGATTTCACAGGTCATTTTGAGAAATTTTGTTTCAAGACTACTCCTCACGGTTTAGGGCCCCTAAAATGCCAGGACAGTATAGGAACCCCACAAATGACTCCATTTTAGAAAGAAGACACCCTAAGGTATTCTGTTAGTAGGACGGTGAGTTCATAGAAGATTTTATTTTTTGTCACAAGTTAGCGGAAATTGATTTTTATTGGTTTTTTTCACAAAGTGTCATTTTCCGCTAACTTGTGACAAAAAATAAAATGTTCTATGAACTCACCGTACTACTAACGGAATACCTTGGGGTGTCTTCTTTCTAAAATGGGGTCATTTGTGGGGTTCCTATACTGTCCTGGCATTTTAGGGGCCCTAAACCGTGAGGAGTAGTCTTGAAACGAAATTTCTCAAAATGACCTGTGAAATCCTAAAGGTACTCATTGGACTTTGGGCCCCTTAGCGCAGTTAGGGTGCGAAAAAGTGCCACACGTGGTATCGCCGTACTCAGGAGAAGTAGTATAATGTGTTTTGGGGTGTATTTTTACACATACCCATGCTGAGTGGGAGAAAGATCTCTGTAAATGGACAATTGTGTGTAAAAAAAATTTAAAAATTGTCATTTACAGAGATATTTCTCCCACCCAGCATCGGTATGTGTAAAAATACACCCCAAAACACATTATACTACTTCTCCTGAGTATGGCAATACCACGTGTGGCACTTTTTTGCAGCCTAACTGCGCTAAGGGGCCCAAAGTCCAATGAGCACCTTAAGGCTTTACAGGGGTGCTTACAAATTAGCACCCCCAAAATGCGAGGACAGTAAACACACCCCACAAATGACCCCATTTTGGAAAGTAGACACTTCAAGGTATTCAGAGAGGGGCATGGTGAGTCCGTGGCAGATTTCATTTTTTTTTTGTCGCAAGTTAGAAGAAATGGAAACTTTTTTTTTTTTTTTGTCACAAAGTTTCATTTTCCGCTTACTTGTGACAAAAATTAATATCTTCTATGAACTCACTATGCCTCTCAGTGAATACTTTGGGATGTCTTCTTTCCAAAATGGAGTCATTTGGGGGGTATTTATACTATCCTGGAATTCTAGCCCCTAATGAAACATAACAGGGGGTCAGAAAAGTCATAGATGCTTGAAAATGGGAAAATTCACTTTTTGCACCATAGTTTGTAAACGCTATAACTTTTACCCAAACCAATAAATATACACTGAATGTTTTTTTTTTTTTATCAAAAACATGTTTGTCCACATTTTTCGCACTGCATGTATACAGAAATTTTACTTTATTTGAAAAATGTCAGCACAGAAAGTAAAACAAATCATTTTTTTACCAAAATTCATGTCTTTTTTGATGAATATAATAAAAAGTAAAACTCACAGCAGCAATCAAATAGCACCAATAGAAAGCTTTATTAGTGACAAGAAAAGGAGCCAAAATTCATTTAGGTGGTAGGTTGTATGAGCGAGCAATAAACCGTGAAAGCTGCAGTGGTCTGAATGGAAAAAAAGTGCCTGGTCCTTAAGGGGGGTAAAGCCCACGGTCCTCAAGTGGTTAAAACATCTTGCATGTGTATACATCAATCAGGTAGTGTAATTAGTGTACTGCTTCACACTGACAGACTAAACTCACTGTGTAACGCACCACAAACAGCTATTTGTATAGTGACAGCCATGCTGGACTGGTGCGCACCATGGTGAGAGTACAGGCGATGGCGGTTTTCAAGCCCATATGGTCGGGCTGAGGTAGCTGAATGACAGAACAACAGTGACTGAGTGTCCAGCTGATCGAATTTGGTCTGTCCACAATGAAGCAACGACCTTATTATCTATTCTCTTGGGTCAGGTGTGCCCCCCAACCCCAAAACATTCATTTAGCCGGTCATTGCTTCATTGTGATACGCAAGCCCCTTCACCGTGGCAAGGTAACGATCAAGAAGGGGAATTGACACATGTACATGCCTTTTGTTTTGTTGTTGCAGCCAGAACAATTAGGCAGGCATGTACACGCACCAGAAAAAATATTATAGTGGCCGCTGCTAGCAGCAGCCTTAAAAATTCAGGAATCCACCTGGAGTCCTGGACCCTGTTGGTAGTGGCGGAGAAGGCAGTCAAGCGGCCTGCAATGCTGTGTGGGGACCGACTTAGTCTTGAGGCAGGCAGTCACACAGGGTGCAGGCAGAGATGCTGTGTGTAGGGACTGTCTTCGGGCAAGCCTGATGGTGCTTTGCAGACCAGGCATTCGTGGTCAGATGGACCCTTGACCCAACGCTGTGTGCCAGAGATGACACCACTTGCCTTTCAACATCATGGTACAGTTTGGGTATCGCCTTTTTTGAGAAATAATTGCGTGATAGTATCTTACACTGCGGTGTGTGGCTTTGCTTTTGTGTGCTGCTTTTCCTCAGGTGGTCATCCCATTGCAGTTTGTGCTTTGTAATCATGTGCCTTCGTAAGGTAGTTGTCCCTACGCGGGTCTTGGTCTTTCCACGGCTCAATTTTCGGTGGCAGAGAGTACAGATGGCATTGCTCTCATCTGAGCCAGACACACAAAAACATTTTCACACCGCTGAGCCCTGAGAGGATGGCACTTTGGTGATATCTGCCAACGGAGTGTTAAGTGGGGTGCCAGAATTAGAGCAGGAGGAGGAAGATATGTCACGCTTCCGTGCAGAAGCTGAGGAAGATGAGGTGTTCTGTGTTAAATAGTCAACTACGTCCTGACAATATTGGGGGTTGATGGCACGTGCCTTCTTCTGAACACTGTACTTCAGTCAAAATCACATACTGTACTTTGCACGAAATCACGACAGCGTGACCTCAACGGTCGGCCTGCCTCTGACTCTGCCTCTTGTTTTGTCCGTATTGGGGGGGATAAAGTGAAAGGTATGCACCGACTTGACTAATACGATGTGCGGTTACACAGGTTCAGTGAACACACACAGGTGCAGTGAACAGTTATGCAGTGACTGCTGGCATATAACACCGCGAGCTATCACGCAGGTGCAGTGAACATGAACAGGTATGCACGGTTGGACTGGTATTACAAATGTGCAGCTGTCACACACACACAGGTGCAGTGAACAGTTGTGCAGTGACTGCTGGTATATAACACTGCATGCTATCACGCAAGTGCAGTGAACATGAACAGGTATGCACGGCACGGACTAGTATTACAAATGTGCAGCTGTCACACACAGGTGCAGTGAAAAGGTAGGCACTGAATGTGCTGGGCCTTTGACAGTATAGCAATTAGCAAGGGCCAGCAATTAGCAAGGGCTGTATAATGCAGTGTCAGTGGTACACACACACAAAAAAAGACTTCACAAGAACATTAGCTCTGAAAAGAGCTCTTTTTGTGGTGCTTTTCAACAACAAATATCAGCTAGGAGTAAGCTACAAGAGCCTAGCTAATCTTTCCCTATCTCTGCAGCAGGTTCCTCTGCCTTCTCTCACTACTGCAGCAACACTGAGTGAGATAATGTCCGATGCAGCAGCCTTATATGGGGGGGGGGGGCTCCAGGAGGGAGTGCAGCCTGATTGGCTGTCATGTGTCTGCTGACTATGATGTAGAGGGCCAAAGTTTAGCCCAATGATGTAGTGTAGGGGCGGGTCGAACTCGCCATAACGTTTGCGTTTTTACACGGACGCGAAACACCGATGTTTGTGCGAATAAGTTTGCGGCCGAAAAGTTTGGGACAACTCTACCGACCATAGGTTTCACACTGACGTATGATGCACTGTTTACTATATACAGAGTCAATATCACGTAGGGGCAAAAAAATATGTTTACTATAACAGAGGTTTTATTATTTCAGAGTTTACTATACCAGGCATTGCTCCCATAGACATATTGGGGATTGACCGGGACCTGGAGAGGTAGTTTACTATACCCAAATGTTTACTATATCAGAGTTTATTATAACGAGATTATACTGTAGTTTAGTTTCTTTAAGTGGCCACTAATGATCCAATATTTTTCATCCAATCTTACCATTTCTATGTACTATAAAGGACAGCGTAATAATTATCCATTTTGTATATTCACTCAGATTACTCTTTTACTACATAGATTTGGTAAGATTGGATGAAAAAGATTGGACTAACATAGGCTGTTCCAAGAATTCATCTGGGCAAAATCCAACCGTAGGATTAGTTACAAAACCATTAGTAGAGACAAAAAAAGAGGAGGTGTGTCTGCTCCGGATATTTTGGATTACTATAAAAGCATACTACTATCTAGAGTTTTAGACTGGAAAATAGAAATATCTTCAAAAATAAGAAATAAAGTTTGGCCCCTACTAGAAAAGGAGGAAATTGACCTGGAGATGGTTTTTTCCTGGCACCCGACAAATATAAATAATCTGATTCACTCTACGACTCACCCTCTCATAAAGCCTACATTGAAAACCTTATATGCTTTAATTATACAGTGGCAGAAAAAGACAGGGCTCTCCCCCTTCACCACTTTGAGGGATAATCCAGATTTCCCACCCGCATCCACCCCTCGCTGGCTTGTAGTTAACAGCCTTGCACAGGACACACGTGTGCTGCATATGCTGGGAAATGAGGAGTTAAAGATCTCTGGTGTGTTGAACGAACCTAAAAATATAGAAGCATGGTGGCAGAAACAAGTCAAAAGCTACTTAAACAAGAATAAGCCCATTAGGAGAGAACTTAATGATATAGAGAAACTCCTCTTTTTCTGTAAAAGACCTCCAAAAACAATATCCGTATTGCATGACTTTTTGGCACTCTCAAAATATGATGAACCTCCACCATATTGTAATAAATGGGAAATAATGTTAAATACCCCCCTTGGAAAAAAATGGCCCCAAATCTGGTCTAACATCTGGAAGATTCCTGACAGTGACTTACAAATGCTTCAATATAAAATAATAGTAAGGTGGTATTTTACACCTGCACGGGCAGGGAAGCTGTCTAGCTCAACTGATATTAAATGCTGGAGATGTGGATTGGGACATGGTACGGAGGTTCACATGTGGTGGGATTGTCCAATAGCCGAAAGTCTTTGGAGAAAATTTATCCAATTTGGTAGGAGTGTTATAGACCATAGCTTTTGCATTTCTGCCACCACTGCTATACTGGGTATAACAGACCAAGAAGAAAACAGGGAGAGCAGATTTTTGAAGGAAATAGGCACTTTAGTGGTTAAAAACATATTAGCGAAATATTGGAAAAGCTCAGAAGCCCCAGTCTTTTCTGAATGGCTTATGAGAATGGAAGTGCTGTGTGAAAGCCCAGGGGTGGATGTGGATGAGATAGTTTCAAATCAACTCATAGCTATGAGAGAAATTTGGAGGGCGCTGAAACCCTAGAGAGGAGAGAGGAAAAATCAAAAGAGGGAGACCGAAGAGTAGCGTAGTGTATGTGTGTATATGACTGTGATCTAAGTTTGAATGAAAAGTTGAATGTAGAATGCATGGGTTGTGGATGTGTATTAGTTGGAATTGGCAAAAAAATAAGTGTGTGGTGCTGCTCGTGAAGAATAATAAAGAAAAGAGCCAATGATGCAAAGTTTTACGTATACCTTGATGGTATAAAAGGGCGAGGACTCAATGAATGATGCCTGGGGTGTCAGTATTTGAGTGGTTTCAGCTGAGGCTAAAAAAAAAAAAAAAAAAAAAAGATTGGACTGTTAGTAGCCACCTTTACAGTGGCACTAACCAATAGGCAGGTGGGCAGCACAGTGGCGTAGTGTTCAGAACTCCCATTGCAGCGATGTGTCCCTGGTTCGAATCCCAGCCAGGTAACTATCTGCATGGAGTTTGTATGTTCTCACCATGCCTGTGTGAGTTTCCTCTGGGCACTCCGGTTTCCTCCCTTTACCTTTGAACTGCTAGACAAACAACACAGGAGTGGGACTCATCGACTGGCTGAGCAGTGGCGCTATTGCTGTGGGGCACATGTGCTCTCAACTCCCGCTGTGTGTATATAGGAGCATCTCCTCTCTTCTGCCTACCACACATGAGGTCAAGCACCCATGTCTTCTCCACGGCGGCTGCTGTGGGCAGGGCCGCCAGCATCACAGCCAAAGTCCAGTGGGTGAGGGAGGTGAGCTTCCCACCATAACAAGCTCTGGGACAGCGTGGGGGCGGGGAGGGTGAGGACTTAAAGCAGCCTTTCTGCTAGCTCTACTAGATGCAGGAAAGAAGCAGGGAGCGAGTGGGGATGCACGGACTGTCAGCTAGTGCTGCAAATGGTGATCACACTGATCACCATCGCCAAGCACTGCAGCAGAGTCCCTCAGAGCCAATCGATCCTGAGTTAAAAACAGGACTGGACCGGTCTTTTTGACGTGGCGGCCGCGGCCCAAAATACAAGGGTTAGGAGGTGGCCCCATCCCCTATGCCAGTCCATGCCTGCTAGAGGTTTAAATAAGCAACTAAATACTGAAAAAATGACTTATAGCAGTGATTGTTGGTTTCCTTTAAAGGAGTCATCAAGCAAATAAACACTTTCCCCCTCTACTTATCTATGGCTTCCTCCAGCCCCTTGCAGCTGACATGTCCCACGCCGCAGCTCCGCTCTCAGCTGCCAGCCCTGGGTCCCCGAACAGTGTCTCGCCAGGCCGTCCTCTACTGCGCCTGCGCGAGGTCAGCCTTTTCCCCCAGCGGGGACCCCGGGCCGGAGGCTGAGAGTGGAACTGCAGCATGGGACAGGTCAGCTGCAAGGGGCTGGAGGAAGCCCCAGGTAAATAGAGGGGGAAAGTGTTTATTTTCCTGATTACTCCTTTAAGGCAGGGGTGTCCAAACTTTTTAAGGCAAGGGCAATATCATCGTTCTTTAGAGTGCTAGGGGGCAAAACTAGCAAAATTAAACACAATTTTTGCTGTTTGCCATTAGGTACACTACGCCTGTGACATTTTGTCAAATAAAACATTTCCAAGGGGAATAACCCATATACCGTGTGCAGTTAGCACATTGGCAGCTGCTAGTCGGTGGCTGTTGCTGCTGCTGGCATAGTGGAAGCTGCTAATCAGTAGCTGCTTCTGCTACAGTGGTGGCTGATAACTTACAGGGTTTAACACTGGTCATCAGTTAAGTCCTTCTGTATGTTTGAATGGAGATGGCTTGATGTGGACCAGTGTGCCCCGAAGCACAAAAAAGTCTAAAAAGTCGATACATGCAAGCCTACATGTTTGCTTGGAAGTCTCCAGCATTCTCAGGGAAATACGCTAACAGTGCACTTGCTTCGGGTGAGATGCCGACACTCTCCTCCACTCCAGCAGCCCTGAAATCAGGGGAGACAACCATGTCCTCCCCATTACTGTACTGACACTCTCACCTGGCAACATGCCCCCATGGATATGTCAGGTGCATAAGATAGAAAGCCGGCAAGACCCAGGGGAGCTAGGTGGCAGCTGCGTTACTCAGCAACCATATCCAGAGCGGTGCCATCTTGTGACTGACCAGAAAGACAATGAAAAATTGTTATTCAAAAATACATATTCAAAAATACATTCACAAATAAATTTAATTGGACTGATGAATGGCCGATGATAACTAAATCCTCACTGCACAGCCATCAACCTGCATCACAACCATCATATACCTAACTGAATACAGACTACTACTATATTATATATATCGTAGCCAGCAATATTGAAATATTTAAAAAAATACTGGATATATCATGCTGCAACTTTTTGGCCTGGGTAGGTAATCCTCCAGACTGTGGTAATGCCACATACCAACAAACATCACATTGCATTTGCATGTCAAACATCACACTACCAGAAAAAAGTTGCAGTTTTAGAAATTAGAAATTTGGCAATTCAATGGGTGTGCCAACCTTTAACCATCTACAGTAGCTATATCCACCACAGGTATATGTGCCTGGGTGATAAGTGTGGTAAAGTAGTAGTAGTAGTAGTAAACCTTCTTGGCTCATGAGTATCTGCATGTTTTATCATAGGTATAGTAATATTTTAACTGTAAGTTGTGTTAGCTTTCCATCATGTGGTATTGAGGTCAAATAGTTTGATTTTGGTCTCAAGTAAACATAACATCACACCATTTCCAATTTGTCCTCAGATTCTCCTAGGTGTGTTTTGGCAAAGCTCAACTGGAACTTAACTACTTTGGCCTTTTGGACGTATAATATATGTCCAAAAGGCTGCATGTGCGCTCCCGCGGCTGATCGCGCGCGTGCATGTGCACTCCCGGGCCGCGGTTTGTTAGACTCATGGCTTCCATAATCTTGTGGCCAAATAGTAAAACTACATCTACATTTAAAAAAAAACAAACACATATTTACATAAAAAATTACTAGTTACATCACACCCTCCCAAAAATACCCAAATAAAATGTTTAATAAATAATAAAACAAAACATTACAGTAAAAAAAGTAAATATTTACCTAAGGGTCTAAACTTTTTAAATATTCATGTAAAGGTGAAATACAGGTAAAATTAAAATACTTACCTACAGGAAATTTTCCTTTCCTGGTGCAATTCCATGGCAGCCTACTATGGGTTATGGTCCGCCCCCTTAACCCTATTGGACATCGTATCTATAAATCTTTTGTGTGCCCCGCTGACCACCATTCTTGTTACTATCGTCCTCCCGAAATGGGTGGGTTCGTATGCTGCCATGGAATTGCACCAGGAAAGGAAAATTTCCTGTAGGTAAGTATTTCAATTTTCCTGTTTCCCTGGTGCTTCCATGGCAGCCTACTATGGGATTTAACTATCCAGAATGAAAACGCCAAAAGGGAGGGAAAGAAAAAATTATTTATTGCATAGCAGAAGCAACATCAATAATTGATCGTCCAACAGTAACTGAGGTAAGTAATGAAGGATCAATCCTGTAGTGGTCAATAAAGGTGTTACTAGAAGACCATCCTGCCGCTTTGCAGATTGCTGGTAGTGACACTCCAGCCAAAGTTGCCCAGGAAGCTGCCATACCTCTGGTTGAATGGGCCGCAGTATTAGCAGGAGGAGGAAGCCCTCTAGACCTGTAGGCATCGCAGATGGTTTTCCGGATCCAGGCCGCAATGGTTCTAATTGAAGCCTCTTTTCCTTTACGGCTATCATTTGGGAGTACCAGCAAACGCTGGGAGCTTCTAAACGGCTGTGATACCTCCAGATATTTCTTTAACAAGGAGACTACATCTAGCGCATGAGGAGTAGACGGATCTTCCTTGTCCAAAAAGTCAGGTAAGGTTCACTCATTATCCAAGTGAAACACTGTCACCACTTTCGGTAAGAACTCCAAGATAGGTCTCAGCACCACTCTGTCATGATGAAATACAATATAGGGGTCAGAACACCCTAAGGCATGTATCTCGGAAACTCTCCTTGCTGATGTGATCGCAAGCACGAAAGCCAATTTATATGTTAAGTTCGTAATTGAGCAATTTTCCAGCGGGCAAAACGGAGCCAAGCTCAAGTAGTCGAGAACCACTGGCAAGTCCCACTTCGGATAACAGTTTCTCCTGGGTGGTCTTAACTTTAGGGCTGCCTTCAAAAACTGTTGGATGAACGGATTCAATGACCATCTTTTCCCTGAGACAGTGGATAATGCCGTTACCTGAAGCTTTAAGGTATTATAACTTAGACCAATCTCCAGTCCAGCTTGTAGAAAATCTATCACGTTGGCTACTGATGCTTTTAGAGGATCAAACTTATTTACTGAGGCGAACTGTCCAAATTTTTCCCAGAATTTTTTGTAAACTGTGTTAGTTGAGGCTTTTCTGGCTTTCAGTAAAGTGTTTACAGCCACGTTTGAGCAACCTAGAGCCGACAGCCTTTTCCACTCAACATCCAGGCTGCCAAGTGGAGCTTGTGCGGTGCTGGATGGAACATCCCCGCTTGAGACAGCAGCTTGGGGGAGTTCTGAAGAAATACTGTCCGGAACTGTGATAGCTGAATCAGCAGTGGATACCAGATTCTGCATGGCCAGTGAGGTAGTATCGCTAAAACTGTTGAAGTTTCCATCATCACCTTGCGAAGGAAATGAAAGATCAGCGGAACCGGTGGAAAGGCATATAATAGTAGAGGTGGCCAGGGCTGGGACAGTACGTCTACTGCCAGGGCTTTTGGGCAAGGAACTCTGGAGAAGAACTGGGGCAGCTTGTTGTTGTGTGCTGAGGCAAAGAGGTCTATTACCGGAACTCCAAACTTCCGCGTGAGTTGGTGCAAGGTTTCCTGATCCAGAGCCCACTCTTTGTTGTCTATTATAGTTCTTGAAAGGAAGTCCGCTTTGTTGTTGAGAGACCCAGGAATATGAACTGCCTTGAGGTACGATAAGTTTTCCTCTGCCCAGGCAAACAGGAGAGCTGCTTCCTGAGATAGTACGTGGTTGTGAGTCCCCCCTTGATTCTGCACGTATGCTACTGTAGTTGTGTTGTCTGTCCTCAAGCAAACTGGGCTCCCTTGTATCAGAGGCACAAAAGCTTTCAGAGCTAGACGCGCTGCCCTCAATTCTAAGAAGTTCGAGCTGCTTGCGACAGGGCGAGACGGCCAGCGTGACTGGACTATCCTGTCTTGGCACCAGGCTCCCCAGCCAAGATTGCTGGCATCTGTAGTCACCAATATCCATGGAATTGGAAGTAAGGAAAAACCCCGTAGAAGGTTCTCCTCCCTGGTCCACCACACCAGAGATTTCTTCATTGACGTAGAGATAATTATTAGTTGATTCATGTTCCTCTTGTCCCACTGTAACAGGAAAGGTAGCTGAAAGCCGCGCATGTGCCAGTGTGCCCATCTTATCATTGGGATAGTTGCTGCTAGAGTTCCTAACAGTTGCAGACACTGTCTTGCCGTCAGATGAGATGAAGTCAAAGCTTTGAAAACCCATCGAAGGATGACCGGAACTTTCAATGCAGGCAGAGATACTGTGTTCCTGATTGTATTGAAGTATGCTCCCAAATATGTCATTGTTCTGGAAGGAGTCAACTGACTTTTTTGTAGATTGATTATCCAGCCCATCTCTTGTAGCAACGAGAGCGATTTCTCTGTGTGTTGAAGCAGACGCTCTTGGGAGTCCGACAAAATTAGTATGTCGTCCAGATAGTGAAAAATTCGAACACCATCCTGTCTTAAGATTGCTATTGGTGCTTGCAAGACTTTCGAAAATGTTCTGGGAGAGGTGGAAAGACCAAACGGAAGAGCTGTGAATTGAAGATGGAGGTCTTGAATCACAAACCTTAAGTACTTCTGAAACCGAGCATGGACTGGTATATGGAAATATGCGTCTTTTAGGTCTATGGAGACCATGAAGTTGTTCGGTTGGACTGATAATATGATTGACTGAAGGGATTCCATCTTGAACCTCGGAAGTAGTATGTGTTTGTTCAGTCTCTTTAGATCTATGACCGGTCTCCAGTCTCCCGTCTTTTTTGCGACCAAAAAGAGAGGCGAGTAGACGCCTTTGCCCCTTTGTAAGATGGGAACCTCCTTGACGGCGTTTTGCTGGATTAACTGATTCACGTACTGGATTAAACACACTTTTTTCTCTTTTAGGCAGGGTAGTCTGGTTGTAAGATACATGTCTTCCGGATAGGTCTTGAAGTCCCATTTGTGACCGTTTATTATGGTCGACAAGACCCAAGGGTCTGAAACCTTGTCCGCCCACACTCGAGCAAAGGAACTGAATAAAATCTTAACGCTAGTAGCCGGTTTCGAGGCAATTTCTTCCCTGACGACCTGTCTGATCAGATCCAACACTCTGGAAGAATCTTCCGAAGTAGTAGTCGTGTTTGCTTCTAGACAATCTTCACACACTATTTTTCCAGGAATCGCTCTTTTCCCACACATCCAGCAATCGGTAGCGTGACGTCTTGGTGGTGGGGTATAGTGACGTCGCGGGGTAGGAGAACGTCTTTTTGATCTCGATCTTGACCTTGATCTTGAACGGTAATAATACTGTGACGTATCTCTTCTAGACTTCGAACGACTTCTTCTGGAGGTTGATTGGTAGTAGTTCGGTGAATCTTGGGAACGGTATGCATCCGACTTTTTAGGTCTAGTAGGGCTGAAAAAAGGGAATACTAATTAGTGTCCACTAAGCCACAGACCCTCCTTTTTTTTTTTTTTTTTTAAATAGAATACCTTTTATCTTTTTTCTGGTCTTTTGAGCGACCCATGATGAGGTATTCCCCAAGGTGCTGCAGGGTAAACATAGGGAACAAAATTATAGCAGAGAACAATAGGCATTTTTTTTTTTTTTTTTTTTTTTTTTTAGAAGAATGTATGCCATGCATACTTTAGCGCATACAGGCATATATATAACGTAGGAACTTGTAAATTGCCCCCCCACTTACTGTTTTATAGGTTCACTGTGAATATATCACGAAGCCTTCCTCAATTCCCGACAGGAACTTCAGAAAGCAACCTGTCAGGGCGAGAACGGCTGTTTAAATAAGATCCTGGGCTGTGGGCATGCTCAGTAAGTGTCTGCCCATGTCCAAGATGGCCGCCGCTAATTGAGGAAGGGCAAGAGGCGGAACTTTCACCGTCAGTACAATTGACGGCAAATCTCGCGCGCGCGCGAGAGGACGCCAGAGTAGCAGAGGACGCTATGGAGGAAGGAGCTTCCAAGCTATACCACGCCTAAGCGTGGACATGATCTGCCCGCCGGCTCGGCGTCCGGAATCCGCATCAGCTGGACCACCAGCCACAAGGTAGGGAGACTAGCAGGAGAGAGGGAGAAAAAGCAAGGGGGAAAAAGGAAGAGAGAAAAAAAAAGAAGTTTATCCCCGCAGCACGCGCGCTTGTCTGTATTTAACAGACACATGGCGCACAGCAATATAGCCAGCCTCTCTGGAGTGCATTTAGCACACGGGAGTCCTCCCCAGGGAAAGGGGTAAACCCTGGGGGAAACCTAAGTTTTAAAAGAGAAAACGATGTCCTATAGAGAGGGAGGACAAATAAAAAAAAAGAATGGTGGTCAGCGGGGCACACAAAAGATTTATAGATACGATGTCCAATAGGGTTAAGGGGGCTGACCATAACCCATAGTAGGCTGCCATGGAAGCACCAGGGAAAGTTCTAATTTTATTTTAAGCTTGTAAATAGTGATAGATGCAAAATGGAAAAAATGCACTTTTATTTCCAAATAAAATATCGTCACCATACATTGTGATAGAGACATAATTTAAATGGTGTAATACCCGGGACTATTAGGCAAATACAATATGTGGGTTTTAATTACGGAGGCATGTATTATTTTAAAACTATAATGGCCAAAAACTGAGAAATAATGAATTCTTTCCATTACTTTCTTATTCTTCCTGCTAAAATGCATTTACAGTAAAGTAGCTCTTAGCAAAATGTACCACCCAAAGAAAGCCTAATTGGTGGCAGAAAAAACAAGATATGGATCAATTAATTGTCATAAGTAGTGATAAAGTTATAGACGAATGAATGGGAGGTAAAAATTGCTTGGATGGATAAAGTGAAACACGGCTGAAGTGGTTAAAGGACATCCGAGGTGAAAAAAAAATGATGAGATAAACAATTGTATCTATCATCCTTCTCCTAAAAATGACTTTTTAAGTTATCCCACAGTTTTATTTTATATTTAAATCACATTTTTAAGTTTTTACTGTTTTATGACCTCTTCTCAATGACACATTCATTTAAGTATGCCAGAGCTAAACTCTATCAACTATCGCCTCTTTTTATCTCTTTTTTTGCCAGAAAATTGTTTTAAGGCTGTCATTTCTTTTCACTGAGGGTTACAAGAACTGCCACTTGCATACCTGATTTTTATCTCTTTCAGGCAGAGAAAGTAAAAAAGGAACATAGCCTAATTATTTGTGTGCTCAGCACTGTACACCCACTTGTCTATCTCATCATGTCACATGTCACCTCGGGTATCCTTTAAGCTACTTCACACGTTCTATAGGGTTGTTTCTTTTTTTTTTGTAGCCCTCCCACACAATCCACATGCGTGGCTCACTCGTGCCACAAATATAGGTCCCTTGGCGGAACATTTTTTGACCTACGTGTCAGTATATTATTTGATTCAGTATTACATTAAATTTAACGTCTAATCTACTGTGATTATTGATTAAGGAAGTAATCAACTCAACATCCTTAATAGATTAAATGTTACATTATATAAAAATATTGAATCTAACAAAAATCTATTAAAATTGAAGACCTTTCTATTCAATGTTTTGATCATTTTGCCAATCAAACATTGATCCAGAGAGACTGTTCCTCTTGCAGATTTATGAGGTCGTGTACAGGGACAGCAGTGGTATGGAAACTCCAAAGCTTCATACTGCATGCAATGAGCAGTGCAAAGCTACTAGCAGCAGTGATCGAACTGATATCGGATCAGATACCTGCTGAGACTTGATATGATATGCTGTGGTAAAAGGTGTTAAAATAGATATCTGGTAGATTTTGATCAATCACTTACCATATTAAGGACTGAATATTTTCCTTTTTAATATATGCAAAGAATGACACAAGGGGGTTGACTCATTAAACAGAACTACAGCTATGCACAAGCAGCACTGGAATAAAATCAGCGCACGCACGGTCCTCTATGTATAGCATGTGCTCTTTAGTTACGGCCGATCCTCTTAATTGCCACATGATGATTGTGTTGTAGCGCGACCGTGATAATTCACTAACATGGCCATGCTAGTGAAGTATTGTGGTCCCGTACAGGACCGTGGCGTAGCATGCACATGCTGATTTTATCCCATGCTGCTTGTGCATGGTAGCTGTAGCCAGGGCCGGCTCTAGACTTTTTGCCGCTTCAGGCAAACTTGTGTGGATGCCGCCCCCCCCCCCATAGGTAGTATAATTTCCCCCAGGTAGCCTGGAGAGGATAGTAGCCAGGAAGTTGGCAACGGGCACAGCGATGGGGAGGGGGGTCGGAACTCACTCCCTCACCTGGGTCCCCCCGTCTGCTCTCCCCCTCCAGCTAATTGCACAGAGTGTGGTCAGGCAGAGGACAGGGGAACAATTACTCATCTCTTCCTTTTGCGTTCCAGCGTGTGTACCACCACTCGTCATTTCCTGCAATGTCGCTCAAGTGGGCGGCATTGCAGGAAGTGACGAGTGGAGATATGCACGCTGGAACGCGGAAGGAAGAGGTGAGTAATTGCTCCCCCGCCCGCTGCCTGACCACACGCTGTGCAATTAGCTGGAGGGGAGAGTGGACGGAGGGTCCCAGGTGCAGGGGGGGGTCCGACCCCCCTCCCAACCGCTGTGCCCACTGCCCCCCTTCCTGGCTGCTACCCCCTCCAGCTCGGCACCCCCTCACACCCACGGCCAAACGGGTGTCGCCCCCGCCCCCCCCCCCTCACTTTTGCCACCTGAGGAACCTACCTCAGCTCGCCTCATGCGCAAGGCTGTAGCACTATCAACCCCATCAACAGACACCAAAAAAATGAAACCCTGAAAACAGGTAATAAGTAGGCAGCTTTATGGTAAATTTGTAATCATTTGAATTTACATACTTATTTTGTAAATAGAGGAAACATACTTTAGTAGGCTGAATAATTGAGATTCCAATGTACAGACAACCAACTACAGTACTACAAAATTTACATTTACTGGTAAATTCCTTTTTCCTTCCATTTCAGATATTCTGCGATGTCAGCACAGGATGTCTATGTATGAACTGATAATATCACGCTGGCTGGCTATTCTCCAACATGCTAAAAAATGATGATATGCAGAAAATAAGTCAATGACCAAACTATTTGCTAAGGATAACGTGAATCACAACCTCGTGACCTTGACGGCTTATCTTCCAAACATATAAAGGACACAAGCAATTCTCTTTTCTGTCACAGCCCAGGGGCTTAGGGCTCTTTCACATTAGGGCAGATTTTCTGCGTTTCAACGCAAAGGATAAAGTTTGCGTTACCCAAGGTGAAATAAAAGTCCATAGACTTTCATTTTAGCTTTCACATATAACGCAGCCTTTTTGTGCGTTGCGTTCCACTGCACCCAGGCGCAGTTTTTTGGCCAACGCTAGCTTTATGCGTTACAATGTTAGTCAATGTAAAACGCACACTATGCGCGTTTTTAATCCGTTAACGCAGGCAATCAGTCCCAGAATGCAACAGAGGAACAATGTAGAAAGTTGACAACTAAAAGAAAAAAAAATTACCTGCGTTTTTCTATGTGCAGTAACGCATTGAAAACGGATTAAAAACGCACACTCACTGCAGTGCAACGCATATCAAAACGCAGTAAAAGGCATACAACAAAACGTATGCTTTGAGCGTTCTCCAACGCAAGCTCTGATGTGAAAGAGCCCTTATAAAATACAACATTTCCAAGCACCTCAGGCTTTCTCAGCTGGTTAACGAAAAATAATTTTCTTCAGGGATATGACTTTGCACACCTCAGTACAGGATTTATACTAGTATTTGCTATATGAGGTGGAGGCTATTATTATTATTATGTAATAACTATTAGTGAGTTGCAAAGACATTAACTGGATAGGGGTAGGAGTGTCCACAAATGGTTTGAACTGTATTTTATACCATTTTTGAAAACTATTTTAAAAGCTTCATTTCCTCATACAGGTCCAAATATCTGTGAATTAAGAGAGAGTTCAAAAGCAAAAGAATCAAGTGGAGTTGAAATATCATTTGTGCATGTTACCAATGACCCACTTTTTACTGGAAATGGAAATCAATGCTACCTTCTTAAAGAGACACTGAAGCGAAAAAAAATATATGATATAATGAATTGGTTGTGTACTATGAATAATTACTAGAAGATTAGCAGCAAAGAAAATATTCTCATATTTTTATTTTCAGGTATATAGTGTTTTTTCTAACATTGCATCACTCTATAATATGTGCAGATTACACAACACTCAGCATTCAAAATGAGTCGTTCAGAGCAGTCTGTGAAGTAATGAACTCTCCTCTAGCAGAGGAAAAGTAAACAGTTCAATTACAGTTGAGATAATAAAAGTCAGATAACAGCCCTCTCCACGACTAAGTTAGTCGGAGAGCTTAATAGCTTTTTTGCATAGAGATAACAACTGGAGTTTCTCAACTCTTCCTGTACTGGAAACAATTAGACTGATGTATCTGATCTTAATGTTTTTTTTCTTAGCTGTACTACACATACAAATCATAATATCATCATCATTTTTTTTTTTTTGCTTCAGTGTCTCTTTAAAGTGGTCTAACACCCAGCATTTCAACTTTGCTTTAAAAGTTTGCTTACAGCTTAGACACTATTATGCCAGATTTTTTTTTAGCAGAAATTCACTGAATGGGTTAAACATGACAGATGTGTCAACTGTTAATATATAGTTACATAGTTATTTTGGTTGAAAAAAGACATACGTCCATCGAGTTCAACCAGTACAAAGTACATCTCCAGCCCGTCCCCCACATACCCCTGTTGATCCAGAGGAAGGCGAAAAAACCCCCACAAGGCATGGTCCAATTAGCCCCAAAAGGGAAAAATTCCTTCCTGACTCCAGATGGCAATCAGATAAAATCCCTGGATCAACATCATTAGGCATAACCTAGTAATTGTAGCCATGGATGTCTTTCAACGCAAGGAAAGCATCTAAGCCCCCGTTAAATGCAGGTATAGAGTTTGCCATAACAACTTCCTGTGGCAATATAAAGGAAATAAAATGGTGATAGAAAAGGATTAGTGTGCTTATGAATTATTTGTGATATGTGTGACTAGGGGTGTGGCAAGGACATGATTAAGGGTGTGTCAGGGGTAGAAAAAGTTTGTAGGGGGGGGGGGGGGGCTTAAAGGTAAGTTATGTGATTCCCATGCACCAATAAAAAATAAGATATGCCATTTGATAAAGCAAATCATTAAATTAGTGGAGGAATCCTTTTGCAGATAGAAGCCTATTACAGTATGTAATGAGTTCAGTTCTAGATTTTCCTATCTGGAAGTATAACTAGCTTCAGAGTACTCCTGAGAATCACAAGTACTGTGGAACTGACCAAAAAAAATAAACAATTATGCAGAACAAGCAATTAGATGGAATAAGTTTGTTTGGTTTCTCTGGGTAGTTGCTTCACATTTTCACCACTTTTCTTTGCTCATGACTTAAAAAAAAAACAATTCTACTACCTACGGAATGCTGTCTAAAATACTAAATACAGAAATGGATACAATTTAATTTTTATGGAGTGGTCACAGGGTCAGTTTAAAGGGGCACTATGAACGATTGTAAAATTAGAACACTATATGTACACAGACAAACACTTGTCCCAGAATAAATGCATTATATTTTTTTACTTCTTTAGTAGCCATCACTTACAACAGGTATTATAATCTGAAAGCTCTGAATCTCTTACCGTCAGTTTTTGAATTAGTCCATCTCCTTATGGGAGATTCTTAAAGTTTATTTTAATTGTTTCAAAAGCACTCCGTGGCAAGGATCTATACGTACATGCCAGACAGGCTGCCTTCTTATGTGCACACTATTCTGGCAGTTGAACTGTACCTCTGCTATTCAGAGTGTGCTTTTGAAAATAAAAGAAATCCTGAGAACTCCCATGTTAGATAGATGGACTAGTCCAAAACCTGTTGATAAAAGTGTTCACAATTGGTAGAGCCTAATACGTACTGTAAGTGACAGCTACATAGGAAGTAAAAAATGGGTATTACGTTTACTCTGGGACGAATATACATATATACAATAAATAATTTACATTTTACTGTTTTTTTCGCCATAGTGCCCCTTTAACTTGGCCGCACTTACAAAAGCTGCTAAGTAATTTGATGCTATGGATCACTACATGTCTTCTTTTTCACTATTTCACTATGATTCTATTTTGGTGGCACTGTGCATCATTATCAGTATCAATACAGAGGATCTAATGCTCTGTACTAAAAACACACTGTACTGAGATAAGAGTGCATGATATTCCACTGGGAATGTGTGTTGTCACTCTAAAACGTGAGAAATTCAAGTATGGCCACTTAAGAAGATTTACTTTGTTATGGTTAGTATGAGGTAGTTTTATTGTGAGGGTAAGGGCAATATTAAGGCAGAGTTTATGTGAAGTGGTGCTTAAAGGGAACCTTAACCGGCGGGGAAAAATAAATTCACTTACCTGGGGGCTTTCCCAAGCCTCTTGCAGCCGTCCTGTGCCCGCGCCGGTCCTTCGGTGCCCTCCGGTCTCCCTCCGCCGCTAAGTTTCGTTTTCGGCCGACCGCCAGTCGTCCTCCGGCAAAGCGTCCTCTTCTTCCGCATTCCCCGTCGTAAAGAGCCGTAAAGCGTGTCCGCATGACGCCAAACGCGTCATGCGGGCGCGCTTTACGGCTCTTTACGACGAGGAATACGGAAGAAGAGGACGCTTTGCTGGAGGACGACTGGCGGTCGGCCGAAAACGAAACTTAGCGGCGGAGGGAGACCGGAGAGCACCGAAGGACCGGCGCGGGCACAGGACGGCTGCAGGAGGCTTGGGAAAGCCCCCAGGTAAGTGAATTTATTTTTCCCCGCCGGTTAAGGTTCCCTTTAACCTTGTGTTATGATTAATGGGAGGTTAGGTTTTTAAATGATGGAGTACATATAGTGGGAGGATAGGATTAGTTTGAGAGTATAATTAGTATGTACTTATTACAAACAGGCCCATTTCTAGGGCTGTGCAGCCCATGCTGCCACCCTGACTGAGTGCTATTGGGAGGGGGGGTGCTGTAATGGAGGGGGAGCCGCAGCCGCGGGGAGGGCAGCCCGACCTCTCCCTCCAGGAGAGGACTGGGACCTTTTGGCGTGGGGGGAAACACAAACCAGAGGCCCGTTATCATGGCAGCCCCAGCCCAAATGAGGTCACACAGGCACCCCACGTCGTATATGCCAGTAGTCACGTGGAGCGCCAATGCGGAAATACAGGCAACGGGTGCACATAATACATTTTGAGGGACAACGGACGGGGTTTACGTCATGTCTATCATTCGTGGTTATCGCATGCCGTGATTATCGCACCTGAAAACCACATTGGCCTGAGATTGCTCAACATCTCAGATTGATACATTCAACCAATTTCCACCCAAAATTTTTATCTGATTCGATAATCTCAAAACGGATGGTCAATCGGCTATCAAGTCAACAGATGTATGGCCACTTTAATTCCCCAAAGCTCATTCCTCCCCCCCCCCCCCCCCACACACACACACTTATGTCCTCCCCTTAGCCACCATCTCTACTAATCCCTCAAATATGCCCCTCTTCCACCTCAGATATCGCCTCCCCCATTAACAGACACATCATTACTGACCTTCCTGCTGGCACCATGAACCCTGCCTCGTTAATTTGCTAATTTCCAAAGTTTCGGTATCTCTCCTTCCGTCACTGTTTTCACTCCCCCCCAAAATCCATGCCTTGCTTATCTGCTTTTTATTGGTGGTCAGTGGCAGTGAATCACTGCCTGCCCACGACCTACTTCACTATAGTATCACCAATAGTTTTAAACTAGGATGATACCATTTATTGGCTAACTAAAAATGAATAAAAATAAGCAAGCTTTTGGCCTTGCAGCCTTCATCTGGCTTATATCCTGTTAGTTTGCAAACTGGTGGTACAGACAGCTTATATACATGCAACATCAAAAGGGAAAACAGATATTTTTTCAAGCATAAATACATGTCATTAAGATGCCTTAATTAACACAGACCATCGACCTGGGGTTAGAGGTTGTAAGCTAAGATAAGGATCCTCGTTTAACACCTGCTCACAGACCTGGGAGTTGGACTGACACAGAAGTATCGTAAATTCTTAGTTCACAAGTTCAGCTATAATGGCTGAGAAAGTTCAAATATCATCAATCTCATACCAATATAGAAAGTTGTTGTCCTTATTCAAACCGTTCTGCACAGCTTTGAACCAATTTATAAATTTTGTTTCTGCTATTAATCGATCATTTGACGTTTTGAAGCCACCCTTCAGGGCAGTGACACGAAGATCATCCATTCTGTGTCCGTTGGACCGAAAGTGTGTAGCAACTGGGAGTCCAGATTTGGTATCATTTTTTTAGAGTAAAGATGTTCATAAAACTCCAAAAAACTATCGTAAATTTTCTGTGGGTCTGAGGTCAAAATACCTGAGGATGTAATGATTTTATGAATTTGATTGAAACGTTGAGTTCCTTTAAGCTTATTAGCTAATAAACAGTCAGGTTTGTTGAATGTTCTATGAAATTTTGCCTTGACCCATCTCAATTGTTTTTCTGTGTAATTGCTGAGAAGTGAATCTATTTCCAATTTAGTATCTTTTATTGCTTTTCTTAAGAAAAAAGATGGATTCATAGTGTTAGCATAAGATAATTTATCAAGCTTATTCTGAAGATTAAACAAGGCCATAGAACGTTCTCTCTTAAGCTTTGAACTCTGTTTGATAAAAAAAACCTCTAATATAAGTCTTATGGGCCAACCAAAGAATCTCCGGGGAAATCTGAGCATTCTTGTTTGTATCAAAATAAAATTTCAGATTATCTTCTGTTTCTTTTAAAATATGAGATTTGGATAATAAGGAGTCTTTACTCCAACTTTACTGCGACTCAAGGAACACTACCATGATAAGGAAGCCTGTGATACAATGGATAATGGACCAAAATGCACCAGATCTAAAAAGAAGAAAAAAAGATGGACCCCCAAAGAAGGAGAAAACCCAGCCCTGGATAAATACATCGACAAATTTAGACGCAGAATCTCTGACAGGATCCTGAGTAAAAGAAAGACACTGGCCCAGAACGTAACACCACAGGAGCGACAGGCCATCAGATCCCTTAAGGAGAATAAGGACATTATTATTAAACCAGCGGATAAAGGTGGTGCCATAGTCATAATGAACACCAGTGACTACATCCAGGAGGCACAAAGACAATTATCCAACACCGCTCACTATGCCAAATTACAGGGGGACCCCACAAAAGGCTACAGGATGGCACTCAATAGGATGGTTAACAGATTGCCTGCCTGACTACATGTAAGGAACCTTATCCCCGAAGAGCCAAGAACAGCCTGCTTTTACATGCTTCCCAAGATCCACAAAGAGGGAAACCCAGGCAGGCATATAATCTCAGGGAGCGGAACTTTTACAGAGAACATCTCAGGGTGGCTGGAAAACATCTTGAAACCTCTTGTCTGTAAATGACCCAGCTATATACAGGATACCACCCACCTCCTGAACAAACTGACAGCCATCGGCCCAGTACCTGAGGGAACCATACTGGCCACGATGGATGTGGAGTCCCTGTACACGAACATTCCCCATGATGATAGTATTGCGGCCTGCTGTAAATATCTTCAGGGTCAGGGCATACCTGTAAAGCCTATTGCTGGACTGATCAAATTCATTCTCACTCATAATTATTTCACTTTGGACAGGACCTCTATTTACAGTAGATGGACGTGGCAATGGGTTCACGATTCGCACCACAGTATGCAAATCTCTTCATGGCCAAAATCAAAGGGGAATACCTCAATGCATGTGGCATAAAACCCATGGCCTACTTCCGCTTCATTGATGATATTTTAATCATCTGGTCCGCAAGTGAGGATGATCTTCTCCAGTTCCACAGGAACTTCAATGCCTTCCATCCTACAATCAAATTGAAACTTACCTACTCTCACACAGAGATTAACTTTCTGGACACCACCATATACATCAGGGGTAACAACATACAAACCTCTGTGTATCGCAAACCTACAGACCGTCCCACATACCTAAGATATGACAGTTTTCATCCTAAGCACATTAGGAACTCTATAATTTACAGCCAAGCAATAAGGTACAACCGGATTTGTTCTGACAGGATGGACAGAGACAAGCACCTGGATCGCCTTAAGAACACTTTCATTAAACAAGGTTACAGTCCTCCTATGGCTGAATCAGGAAAGCCAGCAACATCCCCAGGACTGAACTTCTGAAATATAAGCAAAACCAGAAAGAGGAACGTGTCCCTTTGGTTGTCACCTACAGCCCACACCTGGGAATCTTAAGGAGGATTGCTAAGGAACTACATCCCATTTTACACAAGGATCACAGACTGAGAACGATATTCCCTAAACCTCCACTCTTGTCATATCGGCAACCACACAATCTAAAACGGTTGATTGTCAGGAGTTCTTTGAATAGGCCTCAACAAAACGGAACATCACCCTGCCGACAAAAAATATGTGGGACCTGCAGACACATTTACTCCACTGACAGGGTAACGATACCAGGTTCACAACAGGAGTAGAGAGTACAAGGTACATTTTCCTGTGGTTCCACCAATCTGGTATATCTGATCATATGTGCTAAATGCCCCAATGTTATGTACGTGGGAGAAACTGGACAAACTCTGCGCAAACGTATGAATGGACACAGGCACACTATTAATGATACCAAATCTGGACTCCCAGTTGCTACAAACTTTCGGTCCAACGGACACAGCATGGATGATCTTCGTGTCACTGCCCTGAAGGGTGGCTTCAAAACTTCAAATGATCGATTAATAGCAGAAACAAAATTTATAAATTGGTTCAAAGCTGTGCAGAACGGTTTGAATAAGGACAACAACTTTCTATATTGGTATGAGATTGATGATATTTGAACTTTCTCAGCCATTATAGCTGAACTTGTGAACTAAGAATTTACGATACCTCTGTGTCAGTCCAACTCCCAGGTCTGTGAGCAGGTGTTAAACGAGGATCCTTATCTTAGCTTACAACCTCTAACCCCAGGTCGATGGTCTGTGTTAATTAAGGCATCTTAATGACATGTATTTATGCTTGAAAAAATATCTGTTTTCCCTTTTGATGTTGCATGTATATAAGCTGTCTGTACCACCAGTTTGCAAACTAACAGGATATAAGCCAGACGAAGGCTGCAAGGCCGAAAGCTTGCTTATTTTTATTCATTTTAGTTAGCCAATACATGGTATCATCCTGGTTTAAAACTTCTTGCTTTTACTGATGGCTAACACGGTACAATACCCTACTGCTACTACTCACTATAGTATTAAACCCTATAGGCCACATCCATACTCAGTACTGACAGGTAGAAAAGCCTTTATGAGTCGATCATAGTGAAAGAATCTGTCCGTAACAATTGATGCATGTATGGCCAGCTTTAGATTATGGTTTCTAATAACAAGATTGGAGAGAGGAGAGAGAAGGCAAAGCAAGTGGTTTTGGTGCACGGCGCTCAGCACCGGTTACCCAAACTAGGAGCCCCATAGCAGCAATAATATGCTGCGCGGGACGCGTAAGGGAAATTCGGGGCTCTGGTGATAGCCATACCCCAAATGACACCTCCCTCAGAGTAGCAACGACTCGGAGGGGGAATAGTATTTAACACAGCTAGGGAGTTTAGTGGCAGCAGGGAGAGCCATCATTCGGCACTCCTGGCACCCGACTTACCCGCAGCATACAAATACTAGGGGCTCAGACACACTATAAGCGCTTTTATGAGCACTTTTTAGCCATCAGAACTTTCTGAGAGCTTTTTAAAAAGGGCTTCCATTGACTTGCATTAAAATCATGGTAAAATCATAATCGCAGTAAAATCGCTCAGAAAAGCGCTTATAGCGTGTCTGAGACCTTATGCAGAGAAGGGGAGAAACGGTGAGGAGAGAAAAGCTGAAAGAGAAGGAAGAAGATAGTTAAGTGACAAGACAATATGTTCTGTATAGCGCTGCGGAAGATGGTGGCGCTATATAAATACTAAATAATAATAATATCAATAATTTGCCTCACCAGGATTGCACTTTTATTTAGCTTTCCTGTATAAGAAGACACAGCCAGCTCTAGGGGAAGAGGGAAACAAAGGTAAATGAGGGAGGGCTGGTGCCAACCAAGAGTGCTTCTGAGCGATTTTCAAATCAACAGTGATTTGAAAAGCGCTTGGCTAATGTTACCCTATGACGGTGTTCTCACAGCAGCATTGTGATTTTTTAAAAATCGCAAACACACTGCATGTAGTATTTTTTGGAGCGATTCATTCAAAAATCGTTCTGAAAATTGCTTCACAAAAGCGCACTAGCTCAGAGAGAGGAGGAGTGGATAGACACTGAGAATAGCCTGAGATAGAGCAGAGCTGTACTGCAGTCTCACATCACACAGAGGCTACTTGCCTATAATATGACTCTGGTCCCTGCCAGTCTCTTACACAAGTCAGAAAGCAGCCCTCCTGGAGTCTAGGGGCTGTCAAAAACTTTTCAACTTGTTTAAAGCCTTTTCCACACATGCAGTCATTAGAACAATGGGGAGAAACAAGACAGATATTTGCCCAGGGACCCTCCAGGCAAGCTCTGCATCATGCTGTGTAAATTTACCAGCGTGCCTGCCCTCTAATTGCACTTTTATCAGCTAGCCAAGTGTTTCACATTGCCTTATAACAACAAACCTGAATACACCAGGACCGGCCCTAAATCACTGAATGAAAGGCGGCCTGGGGGGAGATTGCCCCCCTTCCCCCCTGGCCAGTCCGCCCCTGTCTCCAGGGCCGAGCCTGGGCGGGTGCTGCGGGTGCAAGGCACCCAGGCGCCTGCCTCTGAGAGGCGCCACCCGGCCCCGCTCTCCCCCTGTGGCCGCCGCCGCTTCAAGCTCCCTCCCTCTAGCCGCCGCGTCAGACCTCGATCAGGCGGGCGGGCGCTAGGACCTAGCACGCCGCACTGATATGCGGAAGTGACATCACTTCCGCATATAGAGCGGGTGCGTCCGGCGCCCTTTTCCTGGTCGGGTCGCCCGCTGATTGAGGTCTGACTGAAGCTGCTGAAAGGTGAGGGGGGAGCGGAGGAGGGAGCGGCGGCGGCAGGGCGCGCTCCTGTCACTCACTAGCTATCCTGGGCACAGATACCACCTGGCTACCTATCCTGGGCACAGATACCACCTGGCTACCTATCCTGGGCACAGATACCACCTGGCTACCTATCCTGGGCACAGATACCACCTGGCTACCTATCCTGGGCGCACATACCCCCTGGCTACCTATCCTGGGCGCACATACCCCCTGGCTACCTATCCTGGGCGCACATACCCCCTGGCTACCTATCCTGGGTGCACATACCCCCTGGCTACCTATCCTGGGCGCACATACCCCCTGGCTACCTATCCTGGGCGCACATACCCCCTGGCTACCTATCCTGGGCGCACATACCCCCTGGCTACCTATCCTGGGCGCACATACCCCCTGGCTACCTATCCTGGGCGCACATACCCCCTGGCTACCTATCCTGGGCGCACATACCCCCTGGCTACCTATCCTGGGCGCACATACCCCCTGGCTACCTATCCTGGGCGCACATACCCCCTGGCTACCTATCCTGGGAGCACATACCCCCTTGCTACCTATCCTGGGCGCACATACCCCCTGGCTACCTATCCTGGGTGCACATACCCCCTGGCTACCTATCCTGGGCGCACATACCCCCTGGCTACCTATCCTGGGCGCACATACCCCCTGGCTACCTATCCTGGGCGCACATACCCCCTGGCTACCTATCCTGGGCGCACATACCCCCTGGCTACCTATCCTGGGCGCACATACCCCCTGGCTACCTATCCTGGGCGCACATACCCCCTGGCTACCTATCCTGGGCGCACATACCCCCTGGCTACCTATCCTGGGCGCACATACCCCCTGGCTACCTATCCTGGGCGCACATACCCCCTGGCTACCTATCCTGGGCGCACATACCCCCTGGCTACCTATCCTGGGCGCACATACCCCCTGGCTACCTATCCTGGGCACAGATACCACCTGGCTACCTATCCTGGGCACAGATACCCCCTGGCTACCTATCCTGGGCACAGATACCCCCTGGCTACCTATCCTGGGCGCATCACATACCCCCTGGCTACCTATCCTGGGCGCACATACCCCCTGGCTACCTATCCTGGGCGCACATACCCCCTGGCTACCTATCCTGGGCGCACATACCCCCTGGCTACCTATCCTGGGCGCACATACCCCCTGGCTACCTATCCTGGGCGCACATACCCCCTGGCTACCTATCCTGAACGCACATACCCCCTGGCTACCTATCCTGGGCGCACATACCCCCTGGCTACCTATCCTGGGCGCACATACCCCCTGGCTACCTATCCTGGGCGCACATACCCCTTGGCTACCTATCCTGGGCGCACATACCCCTTGGCTACCTATCCTGGGCGCACATATCCCCTGGCTACCTATCCTGGGCGCACATACCCCCTGGCTACCTATCCTGGGCGCACATACCCCCTGGCTACCTATCCTGGGCGCACATACCCCCTGGCTACCTATCCTGGGCACACATACCCCCTGGCTACCTATCCTGGGCGCACATACCCCCTGGCTACCTATCCTGGGCACATCACATACCCCCTGGCTACCTATCCTGGGCGCATCACATACCCCCTGGCTACCTATCCTGGGCGCATCACATACCCCCTGGCTACCTATCCTGGGTGCATCACATACCCCCTGGCTACCTATCCTGGGCGCATCACATACCCCCTGGCTACCTATCCTAGGCGCATATACCCCCTGGCTACCTATCCTGGGCGCATATACCCCCTGGCTACCTATCCTGGGCCCATATACCCCCTGGCTACCTATCCTGGGCCCATATACCCCCTGGCTACCTATCCTGGGTGCATATACCCCCTGGCTACCTATCCTGGGCACATATACCCCCTGGCTACCTATCCTGGGCGCATATACCCCCTGGCTACCTATCCTGGGCGCATATACCCCCTGGCTACCTATCCTGGGCACATATACCCTCTGGCTACCTATCCTGGGCGCATATACCCCCTGGCTACCTATCCTGGGGACATATATCCCTGGCTATATATTCTGGGGACACTGTCTGTTTGTCATTATGTGCATTTACTGGTGAAAATCTCTCTTATTATGTGCATTTGCTGGTGAAAAGCTGTCTTCTTATGTGCATTTGCTGGTGAAAAGCTGTCTTCTTATGTGCATTTGCTGGTGAAAAGCGGTCTCTTATGTGCATTTGCTGGTGAAAAGCGGTCTCTTGTTATGTGCATTTGCTGGTGAAAAGCGGTCTCTTGTTATGTGCATTTGCTGGTGAAAAGCGGTCTCTTGTTATGTGCATTTGCTGGTGAAAAGCGGTCTCTTGTTATGTGCATTTGCTGGTGAAAAGCGGTCTCTTATGTGCATTTGCTGGTGAAAAGCGGTCTCTTGTTATGTGCATTTACATGGGGAAAAGCTGTCCCTTGTTATGTGCATTTACATGGGGAAAAGCTGTCTCTTATGTGCATTTAGTGGGGAAATTTTGTCAGTAAAAATAATCTTTTGTCAGTAAATTTTTAGGTATTTGTCTGTAAAAAAAATAACGTGAAAGGTTGGCAACACTGGCAGGCTGCGCGGCGCAACGGGAAAGATACAGGCAGCCCACCTCACGCTTGGGCTTGGCGGGGGGAAGAGCCTACGACAGCGAGAGTAGGGTGGCCGCAGGCAGCCATAAATATGCAGTGCGTGACTGCGTCGCACTCGCAGAGCCTCTCAGCCTGAGTCAGTCCAGAGACTAGCAGACTCGCAGGAAGCCAAAGCCAGCCAGGAGCAAGCCCATGGAAGAGGGGTAGGAATGGGGTATCACATGCATGCGGAAAGAGGTGGAAGGTGTGGGTGTGATTAGGCAGGACACTGGTGTGGTTATGTGGTTGGGCGCGGTAAATTTAACCACTCCCATAGGCACCAGAGAAAATCTTGCACCCAGGTGCCAGGCACCCCAGGCTCGCCCCTGCCTGTCTCCCTCCCTTCCTCTCCCTGGGCCGCCCTCCGTGCTCCCCCTCAGACTGCAGAGTTAGTGCAGGGAAGCGCTCACTGTAAATAGTAACTCCCCTCCCTGGTTCCAATCGCCGATCACATACTTGCCACCGGTCTCCTGCATAGATACTAATACACACACTGCATCCTGCAACAACCTATGCAGCCGTGTTAAGGATAGGACCCCTTCTCCTCCACAGATACAGTAACACGTTCAATCACAGCGCCAGGGATTACGTTGTCACCATAAGAACTTCAATCCACCTCCAGAGACCCCTCCTGTGTTTTGGGTGCTGTATTGTGTGCTCCCAGCAGCCCAAAAAAACAGAAATGGAGAAAGTACTCTCAGTGGATATTCATCAGACAAAAACTTTATTGGAAGTGATAAAAGATATTTTGCAGTAAACACTCACATCATGAGGGTCCTACACCAGTTAAGACCCTCCGTGGCTAAATCGCTTCCCACCCTGTGGTACTCAGCAACAATGCGATCACAGATGCATGGCCCGCTCTCGTCCCGACTAGTTTCGGCCTCTCGCCGTCATCAGGCGATACGAGAGCGGGCGGGCTACAATGCACTTATATACTTGAAAAGAGTAGATCATTACCTTATCCCAAACGAAGTTCCATGACTCCGCACCGAGCGCCTGCCCGGAAGTAAACTACTTCCGGTCGGCGGCCATATTGGTTCCTGTATCGTACTTGGAACGCATTACGCGTTCCACCTTACGGAAACAAATACTACTGATGCGCAGAGAATAAAAGGGAGAGGAACACACTCTCATACTGCGTCTGCCTAAAACATGCATCTATTATGACGCATGTAATCAAAACATGCATCTATTGTGACACATGTAAAAGTGGCTGTTAACATGGAACTTCAAATGGGAGAGTGAAAAAAGTGTATATATAAAAAATACTGCACAAAATTTGTATATATATATATATAACCCAATATTGTACAAAATTCATATATTTGTTATAGATAAATATTCATAAAATTCATAAAAAACAGATTAAATTCAGTAATCACATACAACTCATATCGGCTCCATAATGCTCCATAGAGCCATCTAGTGGTTAAAGTGCTAATTTCCATTGGAAACAAGGTTGTTTGGCTGCCCACTCTACTGACACCATCTACTGGCCTAAACATATATTGCACTGGTGGATGAAAATTATTAATAATGCACATAAAACATCTCAATCTAACTGCACGGTAATATATTGGGATGAGGTAATGATCTACTCTTTTCAAGTATATAAGTGCATTGTAGCCCGCCCGCTCTCGTATCCCCTGATGACGGCGAGAGGCTGAAACTAGTCGGGACGAGAGCGGGCCATGCATCTGTGATCGCATTGTTGCTGAGTACCACAGGGTGGGAAGCGATTTAGCCACGGAGGGTCCTAACTGGTGTAGGACCCTCATGATGTGAGTGTTTACTGCAAAATATCTTTTATCACTTCCAATAAAGTTTTTGTCTGATGAATATCCACTGAGAGTACTTTCTCCTTTTCTGTTTTTTTGGGCTGCTGGGAGCACACAATACAGCACCCAAAACACAGGAGGGGTCTCTGGAGGTGGATTGAAGTTCTTATGGTGACAACGTAATCCCTGGCGCTGTGATTGAACGTGTTACCTATATTAGAAGCACCCACCTAGCTAACCTGTACTGGGGGCACCCATATACCTAACTTATACCGGGGGCGCCTGCCTATCTAACCTATACTAGGGGCAACTATACTGGCTACCTATACTGGAGGCACCTACCTGGCTAACCTATACTGGGGACAACTATACTGGGGCACCTATGCCTGGCTACCTATACTGAGGGGACCTATAGCTGGCTACCTATACTGGGGTACCTATTCCTGGCTACCTATACTGAGGGGGACCTATAGCTGGCTACCTATACTGAGTGCAACTAGACCTGGCTAACATATACTGCGGGCACCTATACCTTGCTCTGTGGAGGGTGCAATGTTTACACCCTCGCCCTGGGTGCATTTTAGCTTAGAAACTGCCCTGATTACAAAGATAGAGATAGTCAGGAGGTAGGGGCTAGTTTTCAGGTTTGTAATATTTAGGTACAGTTGGAGTAAGGGTAGGGATAAATGGAAGGTAGGGTTAATGTCAGGGTGGTGCTAGTGAGCAGAACATTTCTTTACTAGCTGCAGAAGCGCAGGATCTGGAGGACAGTCCCAGGCCCGTCAGTTTCAGCTATATTTGTGATGAAATTATATGGCATAATGGCACTGAGATGTTAGCTACTTCCTAAATCACTTCCAAACTGTGCTGTAGACGAATTATAACTGAAAATTGGCTGCTTAATAGATAATACACTTTAATACCTGAGTACTTGAGGCCTCCTGGATTAATCAGTAAAACAATACAAGGAGCAAAATGCTAAGTGCAATCACCATAGCAACCAATCAGGAACCCATACTTTGCCCTCGGTGCTTTGTTCCTTAATCTGTTTATTGAATAAGCCCTGTTGTTCAATCGGCCCAAATAAGTGGTAAACCAACACGTCATCAAGTCACAATTTTTTTTTCTAAAATTATAATGAGACAGTTTGTGAACATTCTCATTATGCTAATCCAGATTCCTTCGGGAAAATTCAAGATAAAACGAAGACATGACAGAACCTATTTGTGTGAGGAAACAGACGCTGCTCTCACATCTGAACCTTACTGCATGTTCGCTCTTTAAAAAAAAAAAATCTTTTTAATCTGTTCAGCTTTAGCTCATTAGATATGCAGGCCTCGTTTGCATATAATTTGCCCAGTTTTCAAAGACAAACAGAGAAGTATAGATTATTAGCAGGAAGAAAGACAGTGTCTAGAAGAAATAATTAAAGCGTTTGTCAGCTCACCGATTTTTTATCAAAACGCAGAAATGTTACCATGATCTAATCACCAGAATAACATGCTCTGTGGGAATAATGACACAATGTCCAGGAATATAGCGGGAAACAATTTGTAATACAGCTTTGTCTCATAGCTGCATCATGTACTGAGATTACTGTATTCATTTCCAGAATAAGGAAAAGTAAACGAGAATCATTTGTTGGTTAGTATTACTAAAATAGCAAATGTGGCTGAAAAAGATCAGTTTATCATTCTAAAGCTGAACTTAATCCTACTATGTGTAGACCTTCCTTGATGGTTTTTGGCCCAGTTGGCCTCAGATTCCTCTTTTCCCCTTCCAACAATGCATTGTCGAGAGATTTGAATTGCCAGATCATCTCGTCCAAGTGCCAACCGAGGCCATTGTTCCTCTTTTTATCCCTTCGACTCTGGTGTGTGCCACACTGTCAACCTTCCTTCTTCCTCCATAGCAAGAAAACACTGTCCGGGGCTAGGTTTTGCACATATGCATCGATAGCCTTCAGACTAATAATGCATCTCTAATGCCTGGCAGATCTCCTGCTTTCTTTCCGGCACTATACCCCAATCTAGTGCCGTAGCTCTGAGCTCAGCCCATGTCTTCACCTATAGACAAGCCCCCACTTGAACAGGACATTGAATATGTCTCCTGACTTTGGCTAACCCAGGTCTTAACATGCAAGATATAGCGCCTGAGGCCGAGAAGGCCAGAGTACTACCTGAACAAACAAGATTATGCAACTGGGTGATATTAGGTAGTAGAGCGGAATGCTTTTGTGGAGGAAGTTACACATATCACACCAGGAACTATGAACAAGGGAGCAAGAGTGACCGCAGCTCTGAGCTTCCGATAACCGCCACAATAAACAAGACACAATGGTTGCTCAGTGCGACCGCAGCACTGAGCATCTGATGTCCACCACACTGAGAAACAAAGACAGACCACAGACAGACAGACAGAATGCTTGCCATTCTAATCGTTGCCCCAGCGATAGCGAACATCTACACTGACACGGATAAGACAAACAAGTAGGAGCGTAACTAATAGCAACCGCTGCTATAGTCACTTCCACAGGAACAGGACATACAAGAATCCTACCAGTCAGTGAAGGCAGTCTCCAAACTGTCAGGATAGGAAAATACTTCACTGTACCCCCGCGGGTGCAGTGAACAGGAAAAGACTTCACTGTACCCCGCAGGTGCAGTGAACATCCAAGCAGGCAAGGCAAGGTAATGCAATACAATTTTCAAACTTTACACAAGGAACCCAGCAATCAACTATGGCAAAGCTGAACGCTATGATGGGCGAGGTGTGAAAGGAGAAGCAGGCTTTTCTATGGACATCAGCCAATGAAAGCAGACATGCAAATTTCCAAACAGCTGAATGGTAATCACGCAGTCCTGTTTTAGGCTGATTGAAGGCTGCAAGCTGCCTGTGAATGGAAAGGACTCTCATTACGATTATGCAACCACATGCATGTAAAAAAATCCACAGCTGTCTTGCTGCAGTTGAATGGCAGCAAGCCATAGGTGGATTCATGACAACATCCTGAGCTACTCTGAACTGCGGAGTGATTGCAGATGGCAATGAGACTTATTGCCAATGCAATCAAAAAAGAAGCAACCAAATACAGGCAGAGAGATCAAAACTGCTCGAGGACAGGACATGCAACAGGAGGGATCCTTATAACATCTGTACAGAACTCAACCCCAAACTGTTGCCTGAGGAATAGAGTCCTGTAGGTGACTGGAATTGTGTGTGTATTCACACCTTGAGTACTAACTGCTAAGTACACAGAACACAATGGAACAGTTACCTAAAGCAACCAATAAGCTTATTGATTTCCCTGATTTGCACCTTCTTCCTGCATTCCAGGCGATGGCACGCAACGTCATCGTCACATGACACTGGTCTCCGACTTCTCCGCCGCTCACTGTGCTTCCGCTAATCAGGAAGCACAGAGCGGTGGAGAAGGTGGTGACCAGTGTCACGTGACGCTGCGTACCATCGCCGGGAATGCAAAAAAAAGGTGAGTAATTCCTCTCCTTCCGCTGATGCCTGCTTCTGTTTTCCGCTGCTAATTTGGAGGGGGGAAGCGCCAGAAGGAGGAGACCCAGGTGAGGGAGGTGGGGGTCTGACCCCCCTCCCACCCGCTGTCCCCGCTGCCTCTCCTTTTGTGTTGCTTCCTCCTCCTGCAGGTTCAGGTGGCTGGGTGGGGGGCAGCAGCTGGCCAGGGGAGGGGGTGCATGCCCCATTTTTCCCAATGTGCGGATGCCCATGAATACATAGTTTAGTGCTGCCTGTTCTACTGTGGTGTAATGACTATACCCAATTATCACCAACAAAACAAAGAACCTGAGTGCAGGCTAAAAATACAATTTAGACTTACCTGGGGCTTCCGTCAGCCTCCTGTAGCCTGCGAGGTCCCCCAGAGTCTTCCTGATTCCTCTCCCGGTCCCGCTGGTGGCTCCATTAATCAGTGACTTAGGCCTGAAGTTGTGCTCGCCCCCACCGCACACGCTATGTGTCGTCACATCAGCCGGCGTGAGAGTTCTGCGCATGCACGGTTCTCTAAGACTGAACTGCGTATGCTCAGGACACTCACGCTGGCCACAATGATGACGCACAGCGTGCATGCATGGGCAACTTCAGGCCAAAGTCGCTGCTTAACAGAGCCACCAGCGGGACTGGGAGAGGAGCCAGGAGGACAGGAAGCTGGAGGAAGCCCCAGGTAAATCCAAATTGTGTTTTCAGCCTGAGCTCAGGGTCACTTTAACACTTACATGAAGTAGGAACTCTGATAATGAATATGTCATGCAAAATCAAACAGTGTTTATTTGAAACAATAATAAAATCAGAGTGCTCCGTAGAGTCCTAAAATAAAATATAACATAATCACGTAAGTCCTCAGACCCATGCATTGAATGCACTCATTGTCCATGTCTAAATATAATAGTTGCAAGTAATGTACTTTCTTGCGGGACAGAAATAAAAACTAAAAAATGGTATAACCCCTTACTTCATTTGAGATCCGCTAACCTAACCTTTAACCACCTGACCTTCCTTGACACCTTGGAAATAGCTACATCTATCGGCTTCAGGAGTGCCAGCAGTTCCATTCTCTGATGCTTCACAAGGACCAAGAATGACTGCTTAGAGAAATATTCTGCAGGCAGTACATGGAGAGTTTCATTTTAATGCTCTACAGTGTAGGTAGTGACAAGGATAAACACATAGCCACATCTAGACAAAGATGCACAATGTGCTACTGCTTGGAATTTGGTAGCTATTTTGATGTTTTTTTACTCCTTAGTGAGAAGATTAACAACCTCCATTTGTTAGAAGTCAAGTGGGTTATTTGTCATTACAAGTCTCCACTTTAAACTTGTACAGTGACAAAGCACCATATTTATCAAAAAGCCAATCATTTATAGAACCTGGAAAACAAGGCCGCACTGCAGAAAACCATTATACAAGCAGACTGTGAGGTCATTTAGAAGCTGCTTTAAATAGTAAGTGAATGTGTATATATTTTTTCTTTACAGAACAGTTTTAAAGCAGCCGCTAATCAGTAATACAGATATAAGGCTTTATTGACTTTGCCCCTTAAAAGTTATAGTGAGAAAACAGCAGACATCTGCAACATAAAGCCTTGTTTGTACTTCTTGCCTGCAAAGTATTGTATCTTACCCCCAACGTAAGTCCTGCTAGCAACTATCACGATAGTTGGCCTGGCCACTGCCAAACAATTACAGTATGTATACCTCATCAGACATTTCTCTATATATCCTGCCAATCCACTACTCAGTAATGCTTTCAGAGTTCTGTTGCTATAAAAGGGAGCCGAGACTTCCAATTTACAGAAGCAGGTTATTCCACCACAGTGGCATGCCCTATAGACAAGGTGTGGGAGACCTCTGTGTGGTAGCAATGCTGTCTGCCATAAACAACGGTTGGCAAAAGGTGGGCTCCATCAGTCTTTTCTTCATGTACCCGGTAAGCAATTTTACTTACTTTTAAACTGTGCTTTTAAAGGTACCATAAGCAGTGGATTAAAATTAAATTGGTACTTACCTGGGGCTTCCTCCAGCCCACCATAGGTCCTCCTGGCTCCACTTCGGATCTCGCATGCTGCTCCTTTACCAGCGACCTTCCTCTGGAGTTTTGGCCCAACACTTCCTAGTTTAGCGTTATCATGCCGGCCTCTACGCATCATCACGGCGTACGGCGTGACAGTCCTGCTCATGCGCAGTTTTCTAACTTTGAACTGCACATGTGCAGGACTGTCCATGTGATGACACGGAGCGTCCCGGTCCAGGAAGTGTTGGGCCGACACTCCGGCAGAAAGTGGCCGGTAAAGGAGCCGCCAGCGGGACCCTGAGAAGAGCCAGGAGGATGCAGGGGAACCTCGCGGCCTACGGTGGGCTGAAGGAAGCCCCAGGTAAGTACCAATTTAATTTTAATTCACTGGTCAGGGTTCCATTAGGCAGTGTCGCAATTGCAGGTACTTAAAGAGGAATTGTGATAGAAGCTCAAAAGCAACTTGGAGTGCCTTTAAAGGTGCGAACACAACCATCAGTTACATCTGAAAACGAAGTAATTCCCTTGGACTGCCACTCCACCGCCGCATGGAATTTTGCTAATATAAGGTATTTATAATTGTACCACAGAGGGGCACAGTCTTAAACAGCTGTAGTACCATGTATTCACTTACACTTAACCCACACTTTTACAGTAAGTTTATGTAGTGTTGTACCACCACCTTCAATTTGAGACATAGATTTTTCAAAATATGCCAAGAGATTATGTGCTTTTTTCAAATTTTGCTTCCAAATTCGGGCGTTCAGAATTAACATCAATCCAAGAAGTCAAAGCTGGCCAGCTTGATAATATAAATAAAAGTCGGGCAAAGCAAGTCTAGCTGAGGCTCTTGGTGCCTGGAACGAGGTCAATCGAAGGAGCTCCCTACCTCTACCCCAAATAAATGCGGTGATCATTTAATTTAGCAAAAAAGGATTTAGGAATAATCACCATGGAGTGCTCAATAGTACATAGGATTTTGGGTAAGATTAATAGGGAGTTGGGACCAGTTTTAAAACTTCCTACTAACAAATTGTATAGATGGAGACATATTTAGATGCAGAATACTTTTAGTATTGTACTCTGCTGTGATTGCTGAGCTCTGCTGGCATCAAACCTGGAACTTCAATATTATACAGCTTTGTATACAAGAAAAATGGGCTGAGGGGCCCTGCCATTTATCAGCATGCACTTACCTTATATGGGTTGGTTTTTCTTCCTGCCGCTGCCTCCTAAGGATGGGGGTACTTTTTCCCCACTCCAAAAAGGGATACAAAGGGATCACAATGTATTACAGTGCTGAAAAAAATCAAACGAAAACACTCTCAGACACACTTCACACATATAAGGAGCTTCCTGGTTCCCTTAAAAAATAGCTAAAAAATGTGATAAAAAATAGTAAAAGATGTATATAGGGGCCAGATACTCTTTAAGAGAAAATGAAAAAGAAGAATATTGGTTCCAAATTACAGACCATCCATCCATTCCTCCAGATGAGTGATTGTTATGAGCTATGTAACCAGAGTACTACTATTTCTTTTAAGGGAACCATCAATGCTGGCTTACAGATTGCTCTAATGATAGGTTTTATCAGAATTATGAGTTATTTGATCAAAGTTCCAATTTTAACTGATAAAAAACGATAACTCTAGGGAAGCTTGCTGGCCATAAGCCCCATTGTTGTTGTTTTTTTTACTAACCAAACCGCCACTACCACCAACCCTGTTTTCTCCCCATCGCCACCTATAACACCCTATCACCACCAACATCACCCCCTTCATCAATGGGAAGATTAAGAAAAAGGTCTACTGGGGGCAAAAATGTTTTCATTGTATCTACAGTAATTGTCACGTTAGTTGTGTAATGTATAGCACTGCTCACTTTAAACCACAGTGCATAATCTAGTTTTTTGTTTTTTATTTTTTTTAATATAATTCCAAGGAAAAGATGATGAAAGTACCCTTTTTACCCTTTTAATTAGGTAAGTACATTTTCTAATGTTATCCAATTTACTTATTTTTCAAATAGATTTTTTTCCTCAAATTCTGTGCTCTAGAAGTGTATGTTGTACAATTTTTACTGAATAAAAAACATAACAGTATAAAGTAAAAATGTCTGTATTATTTTGTAAAAGTACGAGCATTAGGGGTGCAAGGGCATACTCTAAGCTATGATGACTTGAGTCATCTACTTTGCAGAAGCAATGACAAAACAATTAGAATCTTTTCTTAGACTGGAATGCAGTATAAACTTTGTTGAAACTGCAAAATATAAGAAAATAAATATATGTGTAAAAATAAAAGAGAATGCTTCTTTAAACAGAACAATTTGTCTTCCACTTTGGTTTCAGATCTCTGGGGTCCAAGGTCGAACATTTTTTTGCAGAAATTGAAAAGACAAGTGTAAAGATACTGTGTGGCGACTCAAATGTCTGATTATATGGTGATCTGCAGAATCACCAATAATGCAGACTCTATACCAGATTATGTGGTGACCTGCAGAATCACCAATAATACTCGTATAGTAGAGGGATACAATAATGTAGTGCTTGGTGCAACAGTAGTACTGATAGGCTTGGCTGTACCTCTCCAGAGGAGCTGGAGGGCCCTAACAGTACAGAGCCCCTCACCAGAGACAAGGGCCCTCTGGTGAGAGTAGAGGGGTCAGACAAATCGAGTTGGCAGCAGAGAAGTAAGTATTAGTACAAAATCGTTAGGCAAGAGAGTAGTCGGTAATCAGGCAAAGGTTCAGCAACAGAGAGGTAAGTATCGGTACAAAATCGTAAGCCAAGAGAGTAATCGGTAATCAGGCAAAAGGTTCAGCAACAGATAAGGCAGAAAAGCAGAAGTACAGAGTCAGGAAGCAGGATCAGAGTCAGAATTTAGCCAAAAGTCATACACAGGAAATCAAATACAATTTAAGCAATGTCCTAATCTTGGTGTGAAATCCGTAGCATCAACACCAGGGATCTAGTCTAAGGTCTGAGCGCTATCACACGAGGTATTCACGACAGCAGACAACCTGCAACTGACAGGCTGCCCGTATATGTAGCGAGAGTACTGTGCAGCCTTGTCCCCGCCACTCAGCCAATCCAGAGACCCCCTGGAGTCAGCTGATTGGCGAGATCAGCTGACTCCCCTTCTATCTGCATAAAGATCCTGTCTCCTATCACACGCGCGTAGCCCTCCAGCTGTGCAAGGAGAACGGACCAGAGGAGACCCCACGCTGTAGTTGTGCGGCCGAAGCCGCCGGCTGACCTGCGGACACCGCCGCCATGCCGCTAGTCTGCGCGGCGGTGTCCCCGCGACTCCCTCCAGTACCACGCTGAAGCCGCGCGACTGAAGCCGCCGGCTTATACGCGGACACCGCCGCCATTTTCTTTGTAACTTCTTTGTGTGTTACAGTGAAATAGCTGCTGTGTTTTTTGCAAATTATTTGAAAGCAACGATAGCTGATGAGTTCTGGTTTGAACATGTGACCTATACTTTGTTAAATAGTGCCAAAATTGAGCTAGGGCTGAGCGCAAACTTCCGCAAAAGTTCGGTTCGTGCGAACTTTCGCGACCCGCAATAGACTTAAATGGGGATGCGAACTTTGAAAACTAGTGCAAACTTCCACAAAAGTTCGGTTCACGCGAACTTTCACGACCCGCGATAGACTTCAATGGGGATGCGAACTTTGAAAACTAGAAACATTTATGCTGGCCACAAAAGTGATGGAAACGATGTTTTAAGGGGTCTAACATCTGGAGGGGGGCATGGATGAGTGGGATAGACGCCAAAAGTCCTGGGGAAAAATCTGGATTTGACGCAAAGCAGGGTTTTAAGGGCAGAAATCAGATTGCATGTTAAATTGGAGGCCTAAAGTACTTTAAAACATCTTGCATGTGTATACATCAATCAGGGAGTGTAATTAGAGTACTGCTTCATACTGACACACCAAACTCATTGTGTAACGCACTGCAAACAGCTGTTTGTGTAGAGACAACCATGCTGGACTGGTGCGCACCATGGCGAGAGTGCAGGCCGTGGCGATTTTCAAGCCCATATGGTCGCCGGGCTGTGGCAGCTCAATGATAGAACAACAGTGACTGTCCAGTTGATCGGCGGTCATTGCTTCATTGTTATACGCAAGCCCCTTCACTGCGGCAAGGTAATGATCACAAAGGGAAATTGGCACATGTACATGCCTTTTGTTTTGTTGTTGCAGCTGCAGTGCAGCCAGAAAAATTAGGCAGACATGTACACGTACCAGAAAATTTATTATAGCTAATTCAGGAATCCACCTGGAGTCCTGGTGGTTGCGGAGAAGGCAGTCAAGTGGCCTGCAGGCAGAGGTGCTGTTTGGGGAGCGACTTAGTCTTGGGGCGGGCAGTAGCCCTCCGGGATCCATGCCTCATTCATTTTGATAAAGGTGAGGTACTGAACACTTTTGTGATCTAGACGACTTCTCTTCTTAGTGACAATGCCTCCAGCTGCACTAAAGGTCCTTTGTGACAGGACGCTTGAGGCAGGGCAAGACAGAAGTTGGATGGCAAATTGGGACAGCTCTAGCCACAGGTCAAGCCTGCGCACCCAGTAGTCCAAGGGTTCATCGCTGCTCACAGTGTCTACATCCACACTTAAGGCCAGGTAGTCGCTACCTGCCGGTCGAGGCGTTGGTGGAGGGTGGATCCGGAAGGGCTAATAATAATAATAATGGCAGTATTTGTATAGCGCCTTTCTCCTGTCGGACTCAAAGCGCTTGTGAGGCAGCCACTAGAGCGCACTCAGTAGGCAGTAGCAGTGTTAGGAAGTCTTGCCCAATGAACTCCTTACTGAATTACTGGCTTACTGAACAGGCAGAGCCAAGATTCGAACCCTGGTCTCCCATGTCAGAGGCAGAGCCCTTAACCAGTACACCATCCAGCCACTAAGGCTAAGGCGAGGCGTTGGACTAAAGAATGTCTGCATGTCCGACATCACCATGAGATCGCTGGAGCGTCCTGTCCTTGCCTGCGTGGACATGGCAGAAGGATTACTGGCAGTGGTACCTTTTTTGCGTTGTGCTGTAACATCACCCTTAAACGCATTGTAAAGCATAGTTGTCAGCTTGTTCTGCAAGTGCTGCATCCTTTCTGCCTTCATGTGATTTGGAAACATCTCAGCCACTTTGTGCCTATGCTGAGGGTCTGGTAGTGTGGCCACCCAGTACAGCTCATTCCTCTTAAGTTTTTTTATACGGGGGTCCCTCAACAGGCTGGACAGCATGAAAGACGACATCTGCACAAAGTTGGATCCAGACGTACTATCCGTCTCCTCTTGCTCTTCCTCAGTGACGTCAGGTAAGTTCTTCTCCTCCCACCAGGCCACAAAAAATACCACGGGAACGTTGAGCAGCACAAGCCCCCTGCGACGGCTGCTGTGGTTGTTCTTCTGCCGCCGCCTCCTCCTCCAAAAAAAAAAAAAAAACACCTTCCGCATCATCCGAGTCTGACTCCTCTTCCCTACATGACTCCTCCTCTGTCCTCCCCTCTGTGCTGCCGCAGGTGTTGAGGAAACATCTTGTTCTGATGAGAACTGATTCCACAACTCTTCCTCCTGTTCCTGGTCACGCTCCTTCATAGCTTGATCCAGCACTCTATGCACGGCATGCTCCAGGAAGAAAGCGTACTGGATCAAGCTGCTGATAGCGCCTTCACTGCTACTCACCAGGTTGGTCACCTCCTCAAACGGCCACATGAGCCTGCAGGCATTTCACAGGAGTGTCCAGTTCTTGGGCCAGAACATCCCCATCTCCCCAGAGTGTGTCCTTCTACTGTAGTTGTAGAGATACTGGGTGACGGCTTTCTCCTGTTCTAGCAGGCGAGAGAACATAAGGAGGGTCGAATTCCAGTGAGTCGGGCTATCGCAAATCAGGCATCTCACCGGCAAGTTGTTTCTCCGCTGAATATTGGCAAAGTGTGCCATGGCCGTGTAAGGCAACCTGAAATGCCCACACAACTTTCTGGCCTGCTTCAGGACGTGTCCTGTAAGCCTGGGTACTTCGACACAAATCTCTGAATTATGAGATTCAGCACATGTGCCATGCAGGGTACATGTGTCAGCTTTCCCAAATTCAAAGCAGAAATGAGATTGCTGCCATTGTCACACACCACGTTGCCGATCTCCAGTTGGTGCGGGGGCACATTTAAGGCAGACACACTAAAAAATTTCCAAACCGCTGAGCACCCCTGGGGTGATGGCACTATGGTGGCATCAGCAGCTGAGATTGAAGGGCATGTTGGCTTGCTGTACATAGGTGGCGATACATGGCGCCAGACACTGCCACCAGCTGTTTCTGCCGACGAGCTCCCCCTGCTTCTTTCAGGAACTCATCTCTTCCTACTCCTCTCTGACTCCCCTCTCTGAACTGTCCCCTTGGTCATCTTGTCTCTTAGGATGCCACATGACATATCATCGTCATGATCATAAACATCCTGCCCAGCTTCGCTTGGCTCAGACACCTCATAAACTGTATCAAAACAGCAGGTACTTCATCCTCCTCCACCTCACACGTTACGTCCATAGTGTCGCCTAACTCAGACATATGAGGTGGTGTAACTTGCTTAGCGCCTTCATCTTGTTGTAACAGTAGTGGCTGTGAATCTGTTAATTCCCCACCAAATAACTCCTGCGAAGTGTCAAATGGAACGGATGTGGTGCTAGTAGTAGCGCTGGTGGCTGCGGAAGATGAGGTGTTCTGTGTTAAATGGTCAACCACGTCCTGACAATCTTGGAAGTTCATGTGACGTGCCTTCTTCTGAGCACTGTACATTGGTCCAGGGCCGCACTAAATCACATCAGCACAACCTCGCACAGACCTGCCGGGTGGCCTCCCTCTGGGTCTGCCTCTACCTTTGCCTCTACCTGTTTTGTCTATATCGGGGGGATGAAGTGAAAGGTATGCACTGACTTGACTAATACAATGTGCAGTCACACAGGTGCAGTTAACAGGTATGCACGGAGTGGTATATCACACTACGTGTGCTCACGTAGGTAGGTGGGTGCACTGTACAACAGGTAGGTATTTGCAGTGATGGGTATTACAAATGTGCACCTGCCACACACACGTACTGTGAACAGGTACAGTGACTGGTGGTATTAAATATCACACTGCGTGTGCTCACGTAGGTAGGTGGGTGCACTGAACAACAGGTAGGTATATGCAGTGCTGCTGGGTATTACAAATGTGCACCTGTCACACACACACACACAGGTACCGTGAACAGGTGCAATGACTGGTGGTATTAACAATGTGTTTGCTCGTGTAGGTAGGTAGGTAGGTAGGTGCACTGAACAGTGAACAGGTGCAGTGATTGGGATGGGATTACAAATGTGCAGCTGCCTGTCACACACACAGGTAGTCACTAAATGTGCTGGGCCTGGCAGTGGCACAGTAGGAATTACCACCAAGGGGCCAAAGGCCAGCTGCAACTGACTGACCGGGCTGTATATAATGCAAGTGGGCCACACAAAATAAAAAAATAGATCACAAGAACAAGATTAGCTCTCAAAAGTGCTGTTGAGGGGTGCTTTTTTAGCGATAAGAATCAGCAAGGAGCAAGCTAACAAGCCTACAAAAGCCTAACTAAGCTTTCCCTATGTGAGTCTGCAGCAGCTCTCCCTTCTCTAATTACTGCAGGCACACGAGTGAGTAAAATGCCTGACGCTGCCTGTCTTTTATAAGTTGGGGGTCCTCTAGGAGGGAGTGTAGCCTGATTGGCTACAATGTGCCTGCTGACTGGGATGTACAGGGTCAAAGTTGACCCTAATTATGTAGTATAGGAGGCGGGTCAACCACCGAAGTTTGCGCGATTAAGTTTGCGGTCGAACCGCTTGGGCCATCTCTATATTACAACTTAATTTTTACCTGGCTGTTGAGCTGGAGATGGTCAGTAGAAGTTGATTAGGAGTTGTCTGTAGTGTTTTAGTCTACACACAAGAAGGACAAGCTCTCTTTCAGTTTTAGCAGCTGGGGAAAGATGGTATCTGTTAAGGACTTGTATGTGAAAAACACACTCAGTGTATACCTATTTGTTTGCATGCTTTTCATTGTGCTTGTTTAGCTTTTCTTTTTTCTCTTTTTTTTTTTTTGCATATTGTGTTTTGTATTTGTTGTTGTTTACTACACTTATGTCTTTTGCAACAAAAGTGCTTGCCCTTAGCATTCAGTCAATTCTAATTTTCTCAAATCAAAACATAAGGGTTACTTCTGTGTAATCTGGATCTTCATACTGGAATAAAATACAGAAGTGGAAACATATTTTTGTACCCCTCTACGAAAAGGGAAGAGCTTATAGTTATCTCTAAAATAATTTGAGCCTGGCAACAATTTGTACCTATCAACGGTTTTTGTTTTTTGTTCTGTATTTAATGATGGGGACCCTTGATCTAATAGTTTGTTGCACAATCTTTAGTAGCTAGCAATCACTGCAGAAAGTGTGTAGTACTCCATGGTGTAAGCAGCACACATTAAGATTTCCAGGTTTTTGCAATTTACACAGCAAGTTACGCAAATTGTGTAGTTCGGTAAATGCATTCATCACTTACACTGCCTGTTACTCCAGCAACATAAATGTCGAATTTATAAAACAAGTTACGCAATTTGATTTGTGCAATGGGTTCCGTAAATTGTGTACAACCCAATAATCTTAACATGCACAAGTTAAGATTACCATTTTGAAGTGAATTTACCCCATTAAACCTGTACCCGTCATCACCTGTACCTGTCAACAGTGCTGCTCATCAGGATTCCAGGTATATGGGTAACCCGGATATCCGACCTTTTTTTTAGCTATCCGACCGTATTCGGATTCCGGATACCTGGGCCAAATCTGGATAGCTATCTGCGGATATTTGGGCGCATAACGCGGATATCCGTGGATATTGTGGATATCCGGATCCTAAATACTGTAACTAAGGAGATGATGTCCTGGAGCCAATCAGAGGGCTCCCAGCAGAAGCCCTAGCAACCAATCACAGAGGGGAACCCTGGCCAGCCCCACCTGACCTCATTGAGCTAATCAGAGGGCTCCCAGCCTAAACCCTGGCACCCAATCACAGAAAGGAACACTGGCCAGCCGCCCCTGTATAATAAGGAGGGCTGCTATGATGAGACATATCGTCCTAGCTTGCTGAATGCTCACTGATAGACATGCTCCAGTGCTGCTGTCTACACTGCTGGCTACACTACACTATTGTTAAATTGTTAATTAGCTTGATTGATGTCATTGTATGACAGTCAGAGGGTGTGCTCCAGTGCTGCTGGCCTAGCAAGGGCTGTACACAGTGATAAACCGAAAGCTGTTCAGTGATTAACCCCTTCACTATCACTACACTATTGTTAAATCATTAAATCATTAACAAGCTTGATGTGATTGTGTGACAGTCCGAGTGTGTGCTGCAGGCAGCTGCTATGTGCTGTGTGTGTGCTGTGCACAGACCAGGCCAGCTGCTGCCTGCTGGCCAGCTATTAGCCTTAGCTAGCTACAGTATAGGTTAGTTAGGTTAGGGATTAGGGGATAGGATTAATGTGTTATTGTGTAGTTAGTACTGTAGTACTGCAGTCAGTGCTAGTAGTTGTTAGAGTAGTAGTACTACTGTGTTAGCTTTCTACAGAACTGCTGTGCTGTGAGCAGCGCCAGTGTGACAGTTAGTGTGCGCTAGTGTCTTCTCCTCTGCTGTCTGACAGTCACTCGGCACTTGGCACGTGGCATGTGACACGTGCCAAGTGCCACATGACACGTCTGGCATGCTCCTGGCACACGTTACACCTGCTGTTGCTGCATTGCCCTGCTCCTGCTGCCTGTGCTGCTCACACCACCAGGGTGCCACAGGCCACTGCTGCTGTGCTGATACCACCTATATTTAACCCAAAACACAATTGCTGTATCATTTTTTGGAGGTGTCTTGGCTGAAAACTGTCATGTCCCAGTTGTCCGGTTGGACTTTGGACACAATGTAGGCTGCACGACTGCTGTCTAGAACCTAGACCTGATGTTAATTGATAGCCCCATTTTTTTATTTTATTTTTTGCGGGGGATTTTAAGTCCCCACATCATCAATTAGTGTTCCCCTTTAAAAAATAAGGCCACTTCCGGTTTTCTATCCAGATATCCGAATCCGCCGGATACTGAGGTCGGATATCTGATTCGGATCGGAAAATTTTGAACTCGGATATCCAACCCAGATCAGATATCTAGGTATCTGGATCCAAATCTGATCCGAATTTTGAAAAGGGGTATCCGAGCAGCACTGCCTGTCAACAGGCGGTTTGGCCTTCTCTTCTGGAAGAAACTGTATAAGGTTTGAAGGTTCTTTCTGCAGACTGCATGTTTCAGTTCTTCTCATAGTTGTTATATAGGACTAAACAGAGAGCTCTTCAAATGTTTCTTCAAAACAGTCCAATGTTTTGATCTTAGGCATTCTTGGGCGGTTGTAGCTGTGTGCTCTGGGACATTATTCTGTTGGTGGAACCAACGTGTGACTAAAACTGTGCTTTCTGACACTACGTTTCACTCCAGAATGCCTCAATAGTCTTGAGATGTCATTATTCAGTGCACAGACTCAAGCCACCTTGTGCCAGGTGTAATAGAGCAGCCTCAAAACCTTTCCAAATCTCCTCCATGGAGGAGGAGCAATATGGTGTGTTTTTCTATGAAAACTTCATTTTTTTTTCTTCTGAGCACTTAAACACTGGAGCTGTTAGACTTCCCTTGATATTTAAATAAGACACTCTGATGCCGTTGTGGAAATCCCAGTGATTGTATGTTATCAGTGGGTCTACCCAGTGTCTTGTACTGCAACGCATTATACAGCTCATTTGGCTTGCTAACGTAATTTGGTGCAGCTAAGGCATGAGGTCCTATGGAAGAGTTAACATATCTACAGGACAACTACAAAAATCCACTTGTTAAAGAGAATCTGAAGTGAAAATAAACTTTTGATATAATGCATTGTATGTGTAGTACAGGTAAGAAATAGAACATTAGTAGCAAAGGTGAGTCTCATATTGTTTCTAGTACATGAAGAGTTAAGAAACATCAGTTGTTAACTATGCAAACAAGCTTCTCTGAGCTCTTCGACTAAACTTGTTGGTTACATTGCAATTTTCTTAAACACTTGGTATATTACAGAAACTTTGAAAGACACCTTCAAATAACATTTGACTGCAGAGAAGTTGAAAGGGTGGTTATTTCTGCTCTGTTTCATAGTTTAAAATGTATAGTTTGTAAACTGCAAATATTACAGAATGATGCAGTGTTATAAAAAAAAAAAAAAGCTATATAAATGAAAATAAAAATATGAGCTGAATTTCAGGTCTGGCAGAGTAATTACCCACAGATCAGCTCCAATGCCCCACCACATGTGGCACGTCCCTGCTTGAATGGGAGGTGAGGAAACAACACCTACCCAACTACTGTTACACCCAGGTCTTTAAATGTGCAAGTCCATCAAGGTAGAAAAAGTCACTCCACAGGCTTCAAACTTTCGTTTGTGGTTTATTGAGCACGGACACATACATGTTACGGGTCACCTGACCCTTCCTCAAGTGTACCACCACCCACAAATCTACCCCATATATAGGACTGCCCACACAGGAAGTCTCACCCAAGTGCATGACATTACATCATAAACATACAAAAATAAACAGTATATACAATTCCTATACAGGGAATTACTATACCGTCTACCCTGCAGTAAACAATGGAGGGTTCATCAATATTTCCCGCAGCATATGCAATCCCACCAATTATTCTTTCCTGTAATAAATCACAAAAATATATATAACTTACATGTTTGTTCAAACCGCTAAGGTTAACACAATCAAGTTTTCTTATCCACTCCACTTCTATGCGGAGCAGTACCTTTTCTCTATCACCTCCCCTTAACAGGGATGGGCACCAACTCGGGTCTCTTGTCAAGAACTCGTTTGCACATCTGATTGGCAATAGTCCTGCCTCTTCTGTATGCAAAAAGAGGGTATTTTGTACACTTTGAGGAAGGGTCAGGTGCCCCGTAACATGTATGTGTCCATGCTCAATAAACCACAAACGAAAGTTTGAAGCCTGTGGAATACGTTTTTCTACCTTGTTAGAGTTATAGTGAAGCAGGAGTGGTGGACCTGCAGGAAAAATGCATCGGCAAGAGCTACCTAAGCAAGGTCAGCCTTAACTCAGGTCCAAGGTGGTTATTGCAGTTTATATGTGCAAGGTATTGGAGCTGAAGGAGGAATGGGCAAATAAACCACCAGAACCAAACAGGCAGAAACAGGCAAGTGAAAAGGCAAGTCCAGTACCAGTAAGAATCAGATATACCGCAGTACAAAGGGTTAGGTTAATTCCAGGTCAGAAGCCAGAAGGCAATCCCAGATCAATACAGGCAGCAAGCAGGTTGGCCAGAAATCAATCTACGGTCGATCCAGGTGGCAATCAAGAGAATCCAGGAAACAAGCATAAGGGTCAAAGTCCAGATAACAATCCACAGAAATACAGTAACACACCCAGCAATCAGCCAAAGCTAACGCTATCACCGCAATGACAGAGTGCACTCACCAGACTAAAATACAACAGGCATCCAATCAGTGGGCGGCCACATGCACACAGGAACCAATTACATACTCACAGCAGTCCTGCCTGAGTATCAGCTGATAGAGAAGTCAGCTGACATGATGTAGCAAGAGCCTGCCTATGTGTCAGCTGACTAATGATGTCAGCTTACATTACCTTTGCCGCTGCTTGAGGTAGTATTGTGGGTGAAGAGAGCGAAGCGCCTGCCCACTAGGCAAATCGCAGGAGCGTTGATTCACAGGGAGCGCACCACTGAGAGAAGACAATTGCCGATACCTTGAAGTGCGAGGGAGATCGCGGGTGCGGATGGAAGAGGAGATAATTTCACTCAAAATGGCTCAGTAATATTGAGGTCAGGACTGGGGAAAAATAGAGTGCTCTATGGTGTAGTAGTTCAATTGTGTTTTATCCGTAAAAATACAAGTTCTACTTACAGGAAGCAGAGGATAAAATCGCATATCCCAGTCACAGTAGCCCATCACATCAACCTCTCCCATGACTCCGTCTGTGGCCAGCAGCACGGTGTCCAGTGGTGTGGACTCCTGGATGAATGTCGGTTGAGCAAGTCTTACTCGTAGCGTGCCTCCAACATCATGATGCATTTCGGCACTCTGCACCTTCGTCAGAGCTGAAGTAGAAATTGTACAGTGGGATTCGAAAGTTTGGGCAACCTTGTTAATCGTCATGATTTTCCTATATAAATCGTTGGTTGTTACGATAAAAAATGTCAGTTAAATATATCATATGAGAGACACACACAGTGATCTTTGAGAATTGAAATTAAGTTTATTGGATTTATAGAAAGTGTGCAATAATTGTTTAAACAAAATTAGGCAGGTGCATAAATGTGGGCATTGTTGTCATTTTATTGATTCCAAAACCTAGAACTAATTATTTGAAATCAAATTGACTTGGTAAGCTCTGTGAACCCTGACCTACATAGACAGGTAAATCCAATTATGAAAAAGAGTATTTAAGGGGGTCAATTGTACGTTTGCCTCCTCTTTAAATTTTCTGTGAAGAGTAGCAACATGGGGGTCTCAAAACAACTTTTAAATGATCTGAAGACAAAGATTGTTCACCATCATGGTTTAGGGGAAGGATACAGAAAGCTGTCTCAGAGATTTCAGCTGCCTGTTTCCACAGTTAGAAACATATTGAGGAAATGGAAGACCACAGGCTCAGTTCAAGTTAAGATTTGAAGTGGCAGACCAAGAAAAATCTTGAATAGACAGAGGCGATGAATAGTGAGAACAGTCAGAGTCAACCCACAGACCAGCATCAAAGACCTACAATATAATTTTGTTGCAGATGGAGTCACTGTGCATCGTTCAACCATTCGGCGCACTTTACACAAGGAGATGCTGTATGCGAGAGTGATGCAGAGAAAGACTTTTCTCTACCCACAGCACAAATAGAGCCGCTTGAGGTATGCTAAAGCACATTTGGACAAGCCAGCTTCATTTTGAAATAAGGTGCTGTGGACTGATGAAACTAAAATTGAGTTATTTGGGCATTATGCATGGAGGAAAAATAACACGGTATTCCAAGAAAAACACCTGCTACCTACAGTAAAATATGGTGGTGGTTCCATCATGCTGTGGGGCTGTGTGGGCAGTGCAGGGACTGGGAATCTTGTCAAAGTTGAGGGATGCATGGATTCCACTCAGAATCAGTAGATTCTGAAAACGAATGTCCAGGACCGGTGACAAAGCTGAAGCTGCACCGGGGCTGGATCTTTCAACAAGACAATGACCCTAAACACTGCTCAAAATCCACTAAGGCATTCATGCAAAGGCGCCAGGTGTGACTCTGACATTACGCTGCTCTGTGCTCCTACTTTTACTGCCTGATGAAGCGGGTGTAGACCTGCGAAACGCGTTGTACTTAACCACTTTCCCCCCGCCCGTACGAATTTCTCCGTCCCTTTTTCCATCCTTTAACCCCCAGGGACGGAGAAATCCGTCCCGCCGCTGTCCGCGCTCCCGCTCGTAAACACGCCGCCCACCGCTAGTAAACACGCCACCGCCCGCTCGCCCGGAGATCAGTGAACGGGAAAATCCATTCCCGTTCGTTGATCTAAGCCCCGCAATGATCCGCTGCTCTCCGATGGGCAGCGCGATCATTGTGATCTTACCCAGCCTCCAAGTACTTCCTCCAAGCTTCCGGAAGGACGCTTGGAGGTCGCATTAAAACAAAAAGTTACTGTGGCCATCTTGTGGCCAAATAGTAAAACTACACCCTACACATTTTTCACATACAAATAAATTACTTTTACACAAAAAATTAACTCATTACCTCCCACACTCCCAATTTTTTTTTTTGTAATTAAAAAAAAATAAAAAAATGTACAATAAAAAAAAATACATAAATAGTTACCTTAGGGACTGAACTTTTTAAATATTTATGTCAGGAGGGTACAACACTGTTACTTTATAAACTATGGGCTTGTAATTAGGGATGGACGCAAAACTGAAAAAAATGCACCTTTATTTCCAAATAAAATATTGGCGCCAAACATTGTGATAGGGACAATTTTATAACAGTTTTATAACCGGGACAAAAGGGCAAATACATTTCATGGGTTTTAATTACAGTAGCATGCATTAATTAAAAACTATAATGGCCGAAAACTGAAAAATAATTAATTTTTTTCCCAGATTTTTCCTATTTTCCCATTAAAACACATTTAAAATAAAATAATTCTTGGCATAATGTCCCACCTAAAGAAAGCCTAATTAGTGGTGGAAAAAACAAGATATAGATCGTTTAATTGTGATAAGTAATGATAAAGTTATAGACGAATGAATGGAAGGAGCACTGAAAGGTGAAAATTGCTCTGGTGGTCAGGGGGTAAACCCCCTCAGTGGTGAAGTGGTTAACCCCTGGAGTGTACCATTAAATTTATCTTTATTGAATTACACAGCTTTCTTGTGTCTGCTTGAGGGAGGTAAGTCCACCACTGCCTCCTAAGTAATTTTAAATATTTTAGATTTTGTTTTTATACTTTTGGCACCTCTGTTCATTTTACAATACATCATATATCCACCCTTGGTGGAGGGGGATACCCCTTTTTTCTTCACGTCTACAGAGAGCGACTTCTTAATCCTGAGTGGGGACAGGCTAATATCCTCACCTGCCTATACAGTGGTTGCCTGGAGGTAACCCTGGTTTGTGAGTATTTATCTTACTCCTTCTCACTATACCAAATTGCCTTGACTTACTACACTACATTGGGCTCTCGGTTCTCCCTTTTATATGCAGAGGAACAAGTACAATGTTCTGGAATGGCCATCTCAGTCCCCAGACCTGAATATAATTGAAAATCTGTGGTGTGAGTTAAAGAGAACTGTCAATGCTCGGAAGCCATCAAACCTGAATGAACTAGAGATGTTTTGTAAAGAGGAATGGTCCAAAATACCTTCAACCAGAATCCAGAATCTCATTGGAACCCACAGGAAGCGTTTAGAGGCTGTCATTTCTGAAAAAGGAGGATCTACTAAATATTGATTTAATTTCTTTTTTGTGGTACCCAATTTTATGCACCTGCCTAATTTTGTTTAAACAATTATTGCACACTTTCTGTAAATCCAATACACTTCATTTCACTTCACTTCTCAAATATCACTGTGTGTGTCTCCTATATGATATATTTAACTGACTTTTTTATCATAACAACCAACAATTTATACAGAAAAATCATGACAATTAACAAAGATGCCCAAACTTTCGCATTCCACTGTATTTTTACGAATAAAACTCCATTGAACTACTACACCATAGAACGCTCTATTTTCCCCAGATCTGCTACCCATCTCTACCATAAGAGCTGCACTGCGTGTTTTAGCCTATGGATTGACTGTTCTGGATAGTGCATTTACTTGTTGGAGCACAATATTCTCTTTAACTTGGAATATTGAGGTCAGGAGATTGGGATGGCCACTCCAGAGCCTTCATTCTATGTTGCTGTAGCCAATGACAGGTAAACTTGGCCTTGTGTTTTGTTCATTGTCATGTTGCATTGTCCAAGTACGTCCCATGCTCAGCTTCCTGGCTGATGAGTGCACATTTTCCCCATGGTCTTTTTTGATAACTTTATATTGCCATCATGTTTTCTGTGTCTTTATAGCTCACACATCCCTAAAACATCAGCAATCCACCACCATGTTTCACAGTAGGAATGTTGTACCTTTCATCATAGGCCTTGTTGACCAATTGTTGTGTTTATGGCTGTGGCCAAAAAGTTTAAATTTAGTCTCATCACGCCAAATGACTTTGTGGCAGAAGGTTTGAGGCTTGTCTCTGTGCTGTTTACCATATTGTAAGTGGGATACTTTGTTGCATTTGCATACTAACGGCTTTCTTCTGGCAGCCCAACCATCCTTCTTCAAGTGCCTCTTCATTGTGCGTCTTGAAACCGCCAGACCACATTTTATTCAATTTACAATTTTTTTCTGGCAGTTGTAGCTGAAATCACAGTTGGTCTACCTGACTGTGGTTTGGTTTCAACAGAACCCATAATTTTCCACTTCTTAATTAGAGTTTGAACACTGATATTGCAGTTTTAGAGCAGGTGCAGAGACGAGCAACAAAATTGATACGTGGGATGGAAGGTCTCGCTTACCAAGAAAGGTTAGATAAACTGAGTTTATTTAGTCTAGAGAAAAGACGCCTTGGAGGAGATCTAATTAACATGTATAAATACATTAGAGGGCAATATAATAGCTTGGCGGATGAGCTTTTTGTCCCTAGGCCTTCTCAAAGGACTAGAGGACATGATCTGCGCATGGAGGAAAAACGTTTTAGACATTTATTTAGGAAAGGGTTCTTTACAGTAAGAGTGATTAAGATGTGGAATGCATTGCCACAGGAAGTAGTTATAGCAAACTCTATACCTGCATTTAAAGAGGGCTTGGATGCTTTCCTTGCGTTGAATGACATCCATGGCTACAATTACTAGGTAATGCCTAATGATGTTGATCCAGGGATTTTATCTGATTGCCATCTGGGGTCGGGAAGGAATTTTTCCCTTTTGGGGCTAATTGGACCATGCCTTGTAAGGGTTTTTTCGCCTTCCCCTGGATCAACAGGGATATGTGAGGGAGCAGGCTGGAGTTGTACTTTGTACTGGTTGAACTCGATGGACGTATGTCTTTTTTCAACCAAAATAACTATGTAACTATGTAACTGCTCATTGGCATTCTCAATTCCTTTGATATTTTTTAAAATCCCTTTCCTGTTTTATAGAGTTCAACTACATTTTCCTGCAAATCATTTTACATTTTGTTTGCTTTCCCCATGATTTAGAATTTTAAAAAAAAGAGTGCAGCACTAGATAAAAGATTAAATGGTCTTTCAGAAGTCCAGAAATTCAGTGACCTTTTATACACACCCACTAATTACAAGCAAACAGATCATAGGGGAAGATGCTCACCTTTAATAGCCATTAAACCCTTTGTCTCAAGATGTGTGCATGTTATCAGGCCAAATCACCAGGGTTTGTAAACTTTTGATCAAGGTAATTTGGGTAGTAATTATGATTTAATAAGAGTAAACACAGTTGTTTGGCAATAAATGACTTCAACCAACCACTAACCATAAAAGAAAGAAAAGTTTTTGTGTCATCATTCATATTCTATGAAAATTGGTTAAGAAATCAAAAATGGTGCCAGGGTATGTAAACTTAAGAGCACAGCTGTATATTGTAGTCAAACCCAGTAAAGACAAGGACATTTTCACAGCTGTAAATGACTGAGGGTGAGCATCGATTATTTGGATATAACCACTTCCAAAAGCGATGGGAGGTTACGTACAAAACTATTTAGGAAACCAACGGAGAGGAACAATATCTTACGTATGGACAGTTTCCATGACAACGTTTTAAGAAAAAACATGCCCAAGGGACAATTCCTGAGGGTGCGACACATTTCATCCACTGATGCTGAATACCATGAAGCTGCTGCTGCTCGATTGGTCAAGAATTTTGAGGAAAAGGGCTTTGAGCGCACATGCCTAGTTAAAGTGAGTGAGGAGGTTGGTAGCATGGAACGGGAATCCCTATTGAGACCCAGTGGTAAAAAGAGGAAAAATAAGGGCAGAATTCCTTTCGTTCTCCAATATGGACATTTGTCTAGGAGAATAAGAGGGATTATTTGTAAACACTGGCCTATTTTGCAAATGGATGCAGAATGTGTAATGTTGTTTAAAGATTACCCTCTTTTTGCATACAGGTGAGGCAGGGCTATTGCCAACCAGGGGAGCAAACGAGTTCTTGACAAGAGACCCGAGTTGGTGGTTTGGAAAGGTACCCATCCCTATTATTCTTATAATTGCTGTTCCGCCATTATACGTGGCAAGTACCTGTCTCACCCTCATACTGGTCAGAGAATTCCTGTAAAGGGAAGCTTTAATTGCAATACAACGGATGTTGTTTATGCAATAAAGTGTCCCTGCGAACTAGTTTATGTGAGTGAGACAACACGCAATGTGAAAGTCCGCATTCAGGAACATAAATGCAGCATTGCAGATGTTAAAAAAAATCTTGAAAAAAATCTCGAGAAACAGAAAGACCTTGTGGCCCGACATTTTGTTCAGGATAGACATACTGCATCTCAAATGAGATGGATAGTGTTGGATTCTGCCCTCCCCCTCATTGCGAAGGGGAGGTGATAGAGAAAAGGTACTGCTCCGCAAAGAAGTGGAGTGGATAAGAAAACTTGATTGAGTTAACCCTAGGGGTTTGAACGAACATGTAAGCTATACCTGTTTTCTGTGATTTATTACAGGAAAGAATCATTGGTGGGATTGCATATGCTGCGGGAAATATTGATAACCCCTCCACTGTTTATTGCAGGGTAGAGGGTATAGTAGTTCGTCATTCAAGCGCTTTCCATTCAAGTGAATGGACAGCCACTGGTACGATTGTTTACTGTCATTTGCGAAACCCCCACATCACTTAATTTTCCATTGTCTCATTTTTCTGAGATTGGGTAACCGTGGTGCATGTCCCTTTACATGTCCATGTCCCTTTACAGAGGCCAAAACACAACTCAAAAATTAAATATGAGGAAGCGCTGCTGGATGTTGCCAAATGCTTTTCTGTTCACTTGCAGAAAAGCATTTGAAGTGAGACGCTGGGCAGCTGGTTTCAGACGTCCATCTGAACCAGCCCTAAATTGGGCATGACGCACATCCGATTAATAAGTTACTCCATAGGCCTTAATGTAATTAGCGGTTATGGATCGCTTACAGGGTAATTTGGGCACCAGTAGTGGCCTAATAGTTCAGCTATTATATAGTTGAACTGTGGGTATGGGTAACAGCTGTGCTGGAGCAATCGGCGTTTGGCTATAGTATAGCTGAGAACCCATTTGGCTCCAGCGGTTCAGCCAAGTGTTGTTCGGCTATGGCGGTTCAGCTGCCCACAGGGTTTCGGGAAAGGGCACTCAGGTATATTATGGCCAAGTGTCAGGAGGCTAGTTTGCCAGAAATAGCCGAGGGTCTATTGGTTAGTGTAAGGCATAGGTAGGGGGGTACTGTTAGGTGTAGGTAGGGGGTAGGTTAGTGTAAGAAAGAAATAGGGAGGAGGTTAGTTTGAAGAAAGGATAACATAAGGTGATAGTAGAACAACATCAGCAACATCTCACAACCAACTTGACTTGAGGCGCTTTTAAATACTGTATATGCCTTATAGTGCCCTAAAGGTAGTTAGACCATGCCACATCTGGCCAGCCTTGCATGTCTGTTGTAGTTAATTTTCAAAGAACTCAACCTAATATCCTAATTAAATATTTTTTCAGCAGCCATTATACTGTAAGTGAAAAAATGTTTATTTGACCTCTTCCAATTTCACGTCATTTCATGTGCCCCTATTCATTTTTTATAAAAAGGCTATTTTTGTTTTGTTTGCAAACTTACAGTAAGACAATAATAAATGGAGTCTGTGACTGTTTTTTGACAGAAATCCCCCATCATTTTTCCTGTATTTCTTTAGTTTAATGATTAATGAAGGCAGATGATTTTTCATATCTACACAATAACCTTGACCAGAAAGAAAACATTGTGCTTGTTGCTACACTTTCCATCTGCACTGTAATGATATAAGCAATATTTCTGTCTAAAAGCATTTCAGCTGAAAAGTACAAAGTAAGCACCAGGCTGTTCTTGTCTGATCCCTGTTTCCAGTTTCCACAATCATCTCCATCTGCCAGGGCAGCACAAACTCCATCTCGCGCCTCTGTTGCACAGATCATTGTACACTGCAGCTCCAGGGGCTGATCTATCTCACGTCAGGACAACACAAAGGGCTGGGAGAATTATCACTCGCTACAATGCCCAAGCCTCCGCTCCTGCCGCTGCATCTTCAATGCTATCTAATAACTGATGTTTAAATTTTTTCTGCAGTTTCAGCAATGAAAAGCATAGAGAATCAATGAACAGAAATTAGTTGCAAGGCAGCCTGGCAATAAGGCATTTCTTCAATGTGATTCATTAGACTGGCTTACAGGAAAGGCTGATGTTTATTGCTGCCTATCGCCCACTCTTGCCAATGCAAACTTTTAAGAGGCATTTTGTGCATAGCTATAGAGATACCACATTGCAGTTTATCTTGAAGCAATTAATTTGGGTGCTAGAGATGCCACGGTAATTTGGGTGCCATAACTACCCATATTAGTAGCTGCGGTTAGTGGCTATAAGTGGTAAATAGACAGGGTTGCCCGCTATCATACTGCAGCTAAAGCCTCAGTGACTGCTATTTTAGTGTATTATTTTACCGCTAATCATGGCTATTAATACGGGCGGTCCCCAAACTGCCACGGTGCCTCTCTTGCCCGCTATTTGTAGCCGCGGTTAGTTAGGGTTAGGTATTGCTTAGGGGGTTAGGGTTAGGGCTTGAACTAGCTTTGGACCAATGATCTATGCTGGAGTAATGGTTGTTTTTTCCCATCCTCTCTCAGCAGATTTTGAGGTTCACTAAAGGTGGCCACACACCATACAATTTTTTTTAATATTTCAATTCAAGAATTGCAATCAATTTTTCTGACTAACTGCAACTTTTCAAAAATCTGACCAATGTACCACACACACAAGTTTTCCCTAATTATGAAAAAAATAATTGAAAACTCTGAAAAAAATGCAAGTAGTTGACAATTTACCCCACACCACTCAATTTTCATAAAAATTGATCAGAAAAATCAAACATTCCTGATCTTCTTTTATCGAAGAAAAACTGGAAATTTTATCAGATTTCTCAAATGAATGAAAAAAAAAGTTCAATTTTTTTAGAACAACCGATCATTTTTATCGAATTGCCGTAAAATTGGATCGTTTTATTGTATGGTGTGTGGCCACCTTAAGGATGATTTCTGGTAGGGGGCTAAATCATCCCATTTGAGGTACTGTGTATGTCCAGCTCTTATTTGTTGCCTTCTGCTCTAGAAAAAAATTACTTTCTGCAAACTCTGGTGCTATAGCGGTTGTTGGTGACCTATGATATATAGCATAAGGGGTGGATGGTGGGCTTACCCACCCTCCCCCTAGCGAGTTTGAGGTTAGCTATAAGCGCCTATATGTAGATAAATGCATCTATATGTATTCATATCTAGATATAGTAGGATATCATAATGTTGTGCATCTACTCTTTCCTAGACTATGAAGTTGTCTTTTAGAAGGTGTTACAAATGTAACACCTGTAATGAAATGTACAGTGGCTTGCAAAAGTATTCGGCCCCCTTGAAGTTTTCCACATTTTGTCACTTTACTGCCACAAACATGAATCAATTTTATTGGAATTCCACATGAAAGACAAATACAAAGTAGTGTACACGTGAGAAGTGGAACGAAAATCATACATGATTCCAAACATTTTTTACAAATCAATAACTGCAAAGTGGGGTGTGCGTAATTTTTCAGCCCCCTTTGGTCTGAGTGCAGTCAGTTGCCCATAGACATTGCCTGATGAGTGCTAATGGCTAAATAGAGTGCTCCAGTGTGTAATCTAATGTCAGTACAAATACAGCTGCTCTGTGACGACCTCAGAGGTTGTCTAAGAGAATATTGGGAGCAACAACACCATGAAATCCAAAGAACACACCAGACAGGTGAGGGATAAAGCTATTGAGACATTTAAAGCAGGCTTAGGCTACAAAAAGATTTCCAAAGCCTTGAACATCCCACGGAGCACTGTTCAAACGATCATTCAGAAATGGAAGGAGTATGGCACAACTGTAAACCTACCAAGACAAGGCCGTCCACCTAAACTCACAGGCCGAACAAGGAGAGCGCTGATCAGAAATGCAGTCAATGCATGATGACTCTGGACGAACTGCAGAGATCTACAGCTCAAGTGGGGGAATCTGTCCATAGGACAACTATTAGTCATGCACTGCACAAAATTGGCCTTTATGGAAGAGTGGCAAGAAGAAAGCCATTGTTAACAGAAAAGCATAAGAAGTCCCTGTCAGGAACCGGCCCGCGGCACTCCTGCGTATTCGGTTCCAGACTGCGGGTTTGACCAGATCAAACGGGGAACAGGCTTATTCAAGCTACAGACAAGGCTGGGACCCCTCAAACGCTCCTTACTGCCACCACTAGCTGTTGCTAGACATGTCCACTCAGCTGTCGAGTGCTCAACACGCAATCTGCGTTTTCGTATTTGGGTCAGCTTTGCGCTTTAGGCCGAATACGAGAACGCCACGCACACCCACACAGTTGCAATCTACACTGTAGTGAAGCAAAACTACTAACAGTCATTCCGAACGATACTGTTAGCCACTCTGCTGTCGAGCTACTCGCACTGGCGTTTTTCGTACGTTGGGTCAGCTGCGCGCTTTAGGCCAACGTATGACAAACGCCCCACACACAATGCAATCACAATCTTATACGGTAGGGTTGCTCAAACATACACTTAGGCATGGACTTATACACAGTTGCACTTCAGTCTCTTCTAGGCTATGAGTGTTAGTTTAGTACAGCAGAAGTCAATCTTATTAAATAACAATTTAATATTCCAGAAAAAACATGGAACAATGCAGAAATTAATATATACAAGAGATGTACAAAAAACAAAATCAAAAAGTTACAAAGTAAAAGTTACAAGATAAAAGTTACAGAAACACACAAGGATATTTGCTTAAAATAAAATGGGGATTAAAAAGTTACCAACTTGAAGGTCTAAACGTTGTTGGCAGGAGCACGCCGTTTTTTCGACCAGGAGTCGAGATCATCCCTAGCTATGCGCTATCTCCAGGAGAAGATCCCTGTGACTGTCCTGGACCAACTTAAATAGTCCGAAGTGTCCCCTGAGGCATTTAATGTCCAGCTCCCGGAACTAATGCAATCTCCTAGATTGTGACATCACAGAACGCTTGTCATATTTTTCCTGTGATATGCGAACTTCAAAGGGTTCCTGTTTCAGCTTTTTGAAGGTTGCAGATTTCACAGGTAAGATTGTATCCTAACAGACATCAAAAGGTTGTAAAGTGAGGCTTTTCAACATTGCCTCAGGCTGTCATATGTAAAGTACCGAGTTTCCTGATAGCCTATGAAGTTGGCAGATTCAATTAGTCGGATTGTCTTTTGGGACAATTGGGTGTCTACATGTCAAAGAGTTCAAAAGCTATGCAGACAACCCAATTAGCAGTGACCCACTCTCAGAGGAACTGCATACAGACTCAAAAGCACTTTCTATTGTCCTACAGTAAACACAGCTTTCCCCAATGCCAGAATTGCTTGTAACAGGCATACAGAATTTACATGTACATACAGGCTCCCATTAACCATTTCCTGGAGCTAGGTGACACCTTCAAGAGCCAGACTAGCTTTTAGCAGACTTAGTAGACAGAAAAATGAAAGAAATATGTTCCTGTATTCCTAACATCATCAGCACCCCAATATATCACCACAACTCCCCTTTTTAGAATGGGGCAAGGCAGATGATCTTCCCAGATTATCCTGCCAGTGCCTACACTGTTGGTTCTGCTTGACGGGACAGCCCATCAGCATTCCCATGATGGCTCCCTTTCCTGTGTTGAATAGTGAAGCTATATTGTTGGAGAATTAAGCTTCATCTCAGCAATTTACCATTGTCACCAGAAACCCGATGTAACCAACTAAGAGGGTTGTGGTCGGTGACGACCGTGAATATGCGACCGTAGAGATAGTGCTGCAGCTTTTGTAGGGCCCATACAATTGCCAAGCACTCCTTCTCTATGGTGGCATAAGCTACCTCCCGGGGTAGCAGCTTCCGACTTAAATACAGAATCGGATGTTCTTCCCCAGTTTGGTTTACCTGGCTTAACACAGCACCTAGGTCAAAGGCTGAGGCGTCCGTCTGGACTACAAACCATCGGCTGAAGTCTGGCGTTTGCAACACGGAAGGGCTGGCTAGGGCCCTCTTCAGAGCTGTGAATGACTGTTCACATTCTGGCATCCAGAGAAGCTGCTTGGGCAGCTTCTTTTTGGTGAGATCTGTCAATGGCTTGGCGAGGGCACTGTAGTTGGGGACAAACTTTCTATAGTACCCAGCAGTTCCTAAGAAGGACTGAATCTGTTTCTTCGTTTGGGGGGTGGGCCAGGACACAATGGCATCTACCTTCCCAGTATCTGGATGAAGCTCTCCCCCCCCCCCCCCACCACATGTCCCAGGTACTGTACTTGTTTCATACCTATCTGACACTTGCTAGGCTTGACTGTTAGTGATGCGTCCCAAAACCCGTGACAGCTGCGCTAAGTGGTCTTTCCAGTTGGCGCTAAACACAGTGATGTCATCTAGGTAGGCGACAGCGCAGTGTTCCAAACCTTCCAGGAGACCATTTACAACCCTTTGGAAGGTGGCCGGGGCGTTTTTCATTCCAAAAGGCATTACATTAAATTTAAACAGACCTGAGGGGGTGATAAAGGCAGACCTCTCCTGTGCCTCAGCTGTTAGAGGGACCTGCCAGTATCCCCGACTCAAATCCACGATTGTTAGATATTGTGCACCAGCTAGCTTATCTAACAATTTGTCGACCCTCGGCATTGGGTAAGCATCTGATGCAGTTATCAAATTTAGTTTTCGATAATATACACAGAACCGAGTGGTCTGGTCCCGTTTGGGTACTAGCACTACAGGTGATGCCCATGTGCTGTGCGACCGATGGATCACCCCTAGTGACAGCATTTCCTCAATCTCCTTGCTGATGTGGGCCTGAACCTCAGGGGAGACTCTATATGCTGACTGTCTAACCGGCTTGTTATTTCCGGTGTCAACATGGTGTACAGCCAGGCTGGTCAGACCAGGGCGGGCTGTAAAGGTACCATGGTAAAGGGTCAGCACATCAGATAGCCCAGCCTGCTGTTCTGCTGTCAACTCCGGATTGATCTGCACCTCGGTAACAGAGTCGGTTTCCTGTCTGGAGGCCAGGATGTCAACCAGGGCCTCTGCTTCACCATCCGGTAGCAAACTGCAGACAGGGAGAGCACAAGCGGTTCTATCATGATGTTCCTTTAACATATTGACATGGTATGTTTTCAGCTGCTTACCTCGGTCATCCAGCGCGACCACATAGGTCACATCACTAATCTTCCTATGTATGGTATAGGGCCCATCCCAAGCGGCCTGCAGCTTATTCTGTCGCATCGGGCTTAGGACCCATACCTTGCGACCTACCTCAGAAACTCTCTCCCTAGCCCCGTGGTCATACCACTGCTTCTGGGTGGCCTGGGCTTGAGTAAGATTCTCTCGCACTAACCCCACCAGGGTGTCCATCTTTTCCCGGAACTTTAGCACCTATTCCACTATGGAGACCCCGGGACCCATATCCGGCCCCTCCCAGGTCCCTCGAATGAGATTGAGGGGTCCGCGTACCCTCCTCCCAAATAAGAGCTCAAAGGGCGAGAACCTGGTGGATGCCTGGGGCACCTCACGATAAGCAAACAGTAAGTGGGGCAGGTATCGCTCCCAGTCTCTCCCTTGCGATTCAACAAACACCCTTAGCATCTGTTTCAGAGTACCATTGAACCGCTCACATAACCCATTTGTCTGGGGGTGGTAAGGGCTGGCCATGATGTGTTCTACCTGCATTTGCTTACAGAGGCATTCCATTAGGCGCGACATGAATTGTGAGCCGTGATCGGTGAGCATTTCGCGGGGAAAACCGACCCGTGAGAAAATACGCACCAATGCATCTGCAGCCTTGTCTGCCCGTATGGAGCTCAGGGCTACAGCTTCAGGGTAGCGAGTGGCATAATCTACCACCGTAAGAATGAAACGTTCCCCTGTGCTGCTGGGTATTGCTAGAGGCCCAATTATGTCAACAGCCACCCTTTGGAAGGGCTCCTCTATTATGGGTAAGGGCCTCAGTGGGGCTTTGTCTGTGTCACCTGCTTTGCCGACCCGCTGACATGCGACACAAGACCGGCAAAGATCGGCAATATCTGTCCCCATGTGGGGCCAATAAAAATTGTGGGCAAGCCGGGATTTGGTCTTGCGGATCCCCAAGTGACCAGCCAGGGGCACCTCATGTGCTATTCTTAATAGCTGCTCCCTGTACCTGTGGGGAACAATCAACTGCCGGTCTGCCTCCTCCACTTCAGATGGCTCAGAGGGAATAACCTCTCTGTACAGTCTGCCTTGCTCCCAGTACATCCTCACTCTGTCGCCCTCCACCGGTGCCCTGTCTGCCAGATCCCTGAGCTCTTCCAGGCTGCTATCAAGTCGTACAGCCTCGGAGAACTCAGCGCTGTCGGCCAAAACTGAGAGGCCTCTGGGTCCTCAGAGCCAGGCTCTGAAGTGGAAGAGCCCGACCCAGTGACATCAGCCCCTTCAGTGGACAATTTGTCTGCTGCAGCCCGGTTAGCACTGCAGGTCACCACTGCAGCTGACGGAGCGTTCACTGTACACATGTCATTATGCAACACATCACGTATTATATCAACATTATCTGCATTCATGGTAACAACGTGTCCCCCTCCAGGCCTGGGAACTGGAGACTCACTAGGGCTGGCTCTTAGTACACAGTCTGTAGCCCCTGGGGCCTCACTAGCGCTCCCCACTTGCACAGCATTATCAAACAGTACCTTGCAAGAGTCCTGAACTTCTGCTTGGGATGCAGGCTCCACGGGGTTTGGAGTAGGCTCATACCGGGCCACTAACCGTCCCAGATCAGTACCCAACAAAACGTTCATGGGGATGGCATCAGTTACCCCCACTTCTTTCATTCCGCTTCCGGCCCCCCAATCCAGGTGGACCAAGGCGGTGGGTATGGCGGGGGTGACACCCCCAACTCCTTTGACAGCCATAGTCTTGCCAGGAATGTACTCCTCAGGGTTCACAAGCTGGGGGTGCACTAGAGTCACCTCTGCTCCAGTGTCTCTTAGACCGGTGGTAACCGTATCCCCAACCGTGACAGGTTGCAGATTCTCTGCATAGCTACCTGCATTCCTGGTGGCACACAATGCATTCCGGGCCCCGCCAGAGTTTGGGGCTTCCTTCTTCTTTTCTGGGCATGTAGCACTGATGTGACGCGGTTTGTTACAGGCAAAACATTTCCGAGTGTCAACGGTGGCTGTTCTACCTCCAGGAGGCTGCGGTGCTTGGCTTCGCTGGGTGCTCAGAGGAGAAGGTCTCGCTGTCTTTTCTCCCTTCCAGCTGGGCACCGTAGTCCTCTGAAAATCCGATGCACGATTGGACGTGTAGGAATCAGAGACTTTCGCGGCCTCATCCACAGTCTTCAGCTCTCGGTCCCGTACAAACTGCCGGACCTCAACAGGACAAGTGTGGAGGAACTGGTCTTTTACTATCAGTTCCTGCAGGGCATCAAAGGTTTCAACCGCCAGTCCTTTTACCCACTGCTGGAAGGCAGTGCGCAGGTTGCACGCATGATCCAGGTAACTGTCATTAGGACCTCGCTGCACTGTCCTGAAACGTTTGCGGTACACCTCTGGCGTGAGGAGGTATCGCGCAATGATGGCTTTCTTAATTGCCTCAAAGTCTGTTTCTTCCTCCTGGGGGAGACTCACAAACGCCTCCAGGGCCTTGCATCTCAGCCCTGGTGTGAGGTATCTTGCCCACTGCTCAGGGGGCACCCCATACTGACGACAAGTCCTTTCAAACCCCTGTAGGAAAGTGTCTATGTCAGAGCCTTTGTCCATAGCGGGGAACTTATCCAGGGGGATTCTGTGGACTCGCTCACCTTCGCGTTCTGCGGGTCCAGCAGACCGGTTCTGCTGCTGAAGTTTAGCCAGCTCCAGCTGGTGTCGCCGTTCAGCACTTTCCCTCTCGGCCTGGTGTCGCCGTTCAGCACTTTCCCTCTCGGCCTGGTGTCGCCGTTCAGCTCTCCCCTCCTCTGCCTGTCGGTGCAGTAGGATCAGCTTTAGGCACAGTTTGGGATCAGTCGAGTTCAGTAGCTGTAGATCAGCTTCCAGAGATGGCATCTCCCTGCTCTGTGGATCGTCCAGGACATCGTCTCCACTCGCATTCTGTGGCAGGAGCGATTCCTCCTCTGGCGTGTCGTGAGCTGCATCCGCTGGCATTGTAGCATGGGCTTGCTCTGCCTCATACTCCTCGAGGGCACGAACTAACTGCTCCTTAGTCTGGCCGCTCACCGTCTCTTTGCCTTGCATAGCTGGATGCTTTCTGAGCCACCATGTTGCAAAATAAAAAGAAAAAAGGGGGGAGGGAAAGCAAAATACAAAGTGTGTATCTTTCAGAAAAAAAAAAGTATATAGATTCTGCACTGAGTAGACTTCTGTAGGCTAGTCGCTTCTAGCAAGCTTCCAGCCTTTAGTACTCAGAATAGCGAGCTAAACTGCGTACTAATGTCCTAAACGTTCCCACCACTGCCAGCCAATTATGTCAGGAACCGGCCCGCGGCACACCTGCGTATACGGTTCCCGACTGCGGATTTGACCAGATCAAGCGGGGAACAGCCTTATTCAAGCTACAGACAAGGCTGGGACCCCTCAAACGCTCCTTACTGCCACCACTAGCTGTTGCTAGACACGTCCACTCAGCTGTCGAGTGCTCAACATGCAATCTGCGTTTTCGTATTTGGGTCAGCTTTGAGCTTTAGGCCGAATACGAGAACGCCACGCACACCCACAAAGTTGCAATCTACACTGTAGTGAAGCAAAACTACTAACAGTCGTTCTGAACGATACTGTTAGCCACTCTGCTGTCGAGCTACTCGCACTGGCGTTTTTCGTACGTTGGGTCAGCTGCGCGCTTTAGGCCAACGTATGACAAACGCCCCACACACAATGCAATCACAACCTTATACGGTAGGGTTGATCAAGCATACACTTATGCATGGACTTATACACAGTTGCACTTCAGTCTCTTCTAGGCTATGAGTGTTAGTTTAGTACAGCAGAAGTCAATCTTATTAAATAACAATTTAATATTCCAGAAATAACATGGAACAATGCAGAAATTAATATATAAAAGAGATGTACAAAAAACAAAGTAAAAAAGTTACAAAGTAAAAATTACAAGATAAAAGTTACAGAAATACACACAAGGATATTTGCGTAAAAAAAATAAAATGGGGATTAAAACGTTACCAACTTGAAGGTCTAAACGTTGTTGGCGGGAGCACGCCGTTTTTTCGACCAGGAGTCGAGATCATCCCTAGCTATGCGCTATCTCCCGGAGAAGATCCCTGTGACTGTCCTGGACCAACTTAAATAGTCCGAAGTGTCCCCTGAGGCATTTAATGTCCAGCCCCCAGGAACTAATGCAATCTCCTAGATTGTGACATCACAGAACGCTTGTCATATTTTTCCTGTGATATGCGAACTTCAAAGGGTTCCTGTTTCAGCTTTTTGAAGGTTGCAGATTTCACAGGTAAGATTGTATCCTAACCGACATCAAAAGGTTGTAAAGTAAGGCTTTTCAACATTGCCTCAGGCTGTCGTATGTAAAGTACCGAGTTTCCTGATAGCCTATGAAGTTGGCAGATTCAATTAGTCGGATTGTCTTTTGGGACAATTGGGTGTCTACATGTCAAAGAGTTCAAAAGCTATGCAGACAACCCAATTAGCAGTGACCCACTCTCAGAGGAACTGCATACAGACTCAAAAGCACTTCCTATTGTCCTACAGTAAACACAGCTTTCCCCAACGCCAGAATTGTTTGTAACAGGCATACAGAATTTACATGTACATACAGGCTCCCATTAACCGTTTCCTGGAGCTAGGTGACACCTTCAAGAGCCAGACTAGCTTTTAGCAGACTTAGTAGACAGAAAAATGAATTAAATATGTCCCTGTATTCCTAACATCATCAGCACCCCAATATATCACCACAGTCCCGTTTGCAGTTTGCCACAAGCCATGTGGGGGACACACCAAACATGTGGAAGAAGGTGCTCTGGTCAGATGAGACCAAAACTGAACTTTTTGGCCAAAATGCAAAACGCTATGTGTGGCGGAAAACTAACACTGCACATCACTCTGAACACACCATCCCCACTGTCAAATATGGTGGTGGCAGCATCATGCTCTGGGGTTGCTTCTCTACAGCAGGGACAGGGAAGCTGGTCAGAGTTGATGGGAAGATGGATGGAGCCAAATACAGGGCAATCTTGGAAGAAAACCTCTTGGAGTCTGCAAAAGACTTGAGACTGGGGTGGAGGTTCACCTTCCAGCAGGACAACGACCCTAAACATAAAGCCAGGGCAACAATGGAATGGTTTAAAACAAAACAAATCCATGTGTTAGAATGGCCCAGTCAAAGTCCAGATCTAAATCCAATCGAAAATCTGTGGCAAGATCTGAAAACTGCTGTTCACAAACGCCGTCCATCTAATCTGACTGAGCTAGAGCTGTTTTGCAAAGAAGAATAGGCAAGGATTTCAGTTTTTAGATGTGCAAAGCTGGTAGAGACATACCCTAAAAGATTGGCAGCTGTAATTGCAGCAAAAAAGGTGGTTCTACAAAGTATTGACTCAGAGGGGCTGAATAATTACGCACACCCCACTTTGCAGTTATTTATTTGTAAACATTTTTTGGTTTGTATGATTTTCGTTCCACTTCTCATGTGTACACCACTTTGTATTGGTTTTTCATGTGGAATTCCAATAATACTGATTCAAGTTTGTGCAGTAATGTGACAAAATGTGGAAAACTTCAAGGGGGCCGAATACTTTTGCAAGCCACTGTATTCATTAGAGTTTGTAGTATGTTTGTATGTCCATCAGTTGCATAACATTAGGGGCTGCAGCCCCTGTAACCCCTCATGCTGCGACCCCTCCTGACCCCCAAAATGGCCCTGAGCGGACCCGGGGGGGCGGCATCCAAATTTTTGCAGGGGGCCTAGTGATTTCTAGTTACGCTCCTGATGTCCATGTTGTTTGCTTTAGATTTCCTTTGTATTGAATGCCTCCCTGCAATTTAAGATTTGTCCACAAGATGGTGTTATTGAGCATTATGCAACTTTCATGTTGCATTTGTCTGGACAAGAACAGAAGTCTACATCCTGTCACTATGGCAATGAGGGGTGGAAACAGCCTAGCGGGGTGCTGTTACGAAATCTGCTCCCATAGGCGGTATGCGCTCCATGTAATGTAGAAGCAGGGGTGCTTGGATACCCCTTTTCAAAATCTGGATCCGATTTGTATCTGGATACCCCGATATCCAATCCGGGTCGGATATCCGAGTTCAAAATTTTCCAATCCGAATCGGATATCAGAACCCTAGTATCCAGGATATCCAGGCAAATTCGGATATCCGGATAGAAAAACCGGAAGTGGCCTTTAAATTGCTTTAAAATAGTTTTTTAGGGTATATGAGGCATATAGCATCATTATTTTGTAAATGGGAACACTAATTGATGATGTGTGGACTTAAACTCCCCCCCCCCCCCCCCCAAAAAAAAAAATGGCTGGTCAATTAACATTAGGCCTAGGTTCCAGACAGCGGTCGTGCAGCCCACATTGTGTCCAAAATCCAACCGCACTGGGCTGAAAACATGGCAGTTTTCAGCCCAGACACCTCCAAAAAATTATGCAGCAATTGTGTTTTGGGTTAATTATAGGTGGTATTAGTGGCCTGTGGCACCCTGGCCTGGTGGTGGGAGCTGCACAGGCAGCAGCAGCAGGGCAATGCAGCAGGTATAATGTGTGCCAGGAGCATGCCGGATGTGGCAGGTGGCAATTGGCACTTAGCACATGTCACAATAACACAGTAATCCTATCCCCTAATCCCTAACCTAACCTAACCTATACCTAAGGCTAATAGCTGGCCAGCAGGCAGCAGCTGGCCTGGTCTTTGCACAGCACACACACAGACACATAGCAGCTGCCTGCAGCACACACTCTGACTGTCACACAAATTACATCAAGCTAAGTAATGATTTAACAATAGTGTAGTGATAGTGAAGGGGTTAATCACTGAACAGCTTTTGGTTTATCACTGTGTACAGCCCTTGCTAGTCCAGTAGCACTGGAGCACACACTCTGACTGTCATACAATGACATCAATCAAGCTAATTAACGATTTAACAATAGTGTAGTGATAGAAGTGAAGGGGTTAATCACTGAACAGCTTTTTACTGTGTATAGTCCTTGCTAGGCCCAGCAGCACTGGAGCACACACTCTGACTGTCACACTATATGGCATCAATCAAGCTAATTAATGATTTACCAATAGTGTAGTGATAGTAGTGAAGGGGTTAATCACTGACCAGCTTTAGGTTTATAACTGTGTACAGCCCTTGCTAGGCCACCAGCACTGGAGCATGTCTCTCAGTGAGCATTCAGCAAGCTAAGACGATATGTCTCATCATGGCAGCCCTCCTTATTATACAGGGGGGCTGGCCAGTGTGATTGGGTGCCAGGGCTTAGACTGCAAGCCCTCTGATTAGCTCAATGAGGTCAGGTGGGGCTGGCCAGGGTTCCCCTCTGTGATTGGTTGCTAGGTCTTCTGCTGGGAGCCCTCTGATTGGCTCCAGGACGTCATCTCCTTAGTTACAGTATTTTGGATCCGGATATCCGCAATATCCGCAGATATCCGCGTTATGCGTCCAAATATCTGCAGATAGCTATCCGGATTTTTAAAAAAGTCCGGAATCCGAATCCAAATTGGATAGCGGAAAAAAGTTTGGATATCCAAGGGGCTCATACGGTCTTGAGAAAGCCCACATTCAAGGTGAAATGATCGTCGACCCTCCTCTGCACCTCCTTCTACATTGTACGTGCTGATAAGTATATGGTTTTAAATATGCTGTTTTTGCTTTTATGAAGATTGGATTATAGGTTTAGAAGTTTTTTTACATCTAATACAGCGTGTTGCTCCTGGATTCTTTTTCTATTTGAAAGCATGTATTGACTTATTTTCATCCAGATGGTGCACCGCAACTGTTTATGGGTTTAATGTATCAGGCATAAGCGTTGGTGTGCACTCACTTTCTCCTTGTGTGCAAAATTGCTTAGGTGGTTGATTGGGGATAGGCAAAGGTTAGGTAGTTGTTACATGTTAGGCAAAGGTTGAGGGGGTCTGTTAGGGTTAGGCTGGGGGGTCAGTTAAGATTGGGCATAGGTTAGGGGGTGTTACGGTTAGGCATCAGTTGCAAGTGTTGGTTAGGCATTGGTTGAGGGGGGTAGTAGGGTAAGGCATCGTTTTGGGGAAATCGGTTAGTATTAGGCATACAAAAACAAGTCACTGATTGGCTGCTGTAAATTAAGGTTTGTTTTGTTTTTGTGTTATTTCTGAAGGCCCACCCTACTGTCATGTTCTCTCTTACCATAGGAAACAATGTATGAGGAGTTTCCTGTACAAAGGGACCCTACTGTCATAACTTTGACCCAGGATGCCTATTCTGGTCTTGCTTGGAAAAAAAAACATGGCAGCTGTTCAGAGTTGAAATTGAAATCTAGGACGCTCCTTATTAAGAAAGTTGCATTGCTTTACTTGCATACAGCGGCGTAGCAATAGGGGTTGCAGAGGTTGCCACCGCATCGGGGCCCTTGGGCCAGAGGGGCCCCGAAAGACCCTCCCTCAACTACAGTATTAGCTCTCTATTGGTCCTGTGCTTATTATAATCCCTTCTATAGATACTTTGAATAGTGGTAATCATTAACAAACTCCTCCCCATCCCCTTCTTGCACCTCTGACACTGTAGTTGCCATTGGCAGGTTTTGGTGCACCGTATCAATTGTTACGTATAGAGTGCTTGGGGGGGGGGGGGCATTGTAAAACTTGCATCGTGGGCCCACAACTCCTTAGCTATGCCACTGCTTGCATACTGTGTGAAACCTATCTAAACCTATTTAGTTTTCACTTGGTAGAGAAAGATTAAACTAATGAATGATTACATGTATATAAAAAGTAGTAATGAACATCTGCAAAACATTTATAAATTTGAATCATGTTGATTGGAATAATTTGTATTCCCTATTGCAGTGATAAATATTAATTAGCATTATGAATATTTTGTTGTATATGGGTAATGAAAGCAGGGCTCTTAAGATGCCTATGATGACAGCCTATCCTAATTATGATCACAGCTTTCAAAGGCCAAGACAGCTCCTATCAGGCTGTGCCATCTTTTTATGCACCCATTTAATTTCAGTTCGGCTCCTAATTAATGAAGAATGTTACAGCTACTGTTTCTGATAAAGATGAACATGTGATTAGTGCATGATGATTTATTTTAACTTCATAATCGCAACAAGGCAGGTAGAATGTACATTTAAAAACAGTTTTATGTGTTTAAAATTATCCGGTTGTGGTACATTATAGTAAAATTTGATAATTTTATCATACTCAAGGCCGAATTCACCAAAGGCACTGTAGGCACATGCCTATAGGCACCTAATGATGGAAAGGCGGCTCTCTTCCTCCTTCCCTATACAAAGTCCTAATTAGAGTGTAAATGAGAGGTTACTCACCCTGCTTTCGGCATTCCACTGATGAGATCTCCCTTCAGTCAGAGTCACCTCTAGCTACTTAATACTGAGGTTCCTCTAGCTACCTAGTACTAAGGGACACCTCTAGCTATTACTTTACTAAGGTTCCTCTGACTACCTAATACTTGGAGTAACCTCAACCTACTTAATATTCAGGGTACTTCTGGCTACCTAATACTAAGGAGCACCTGTAGCTACCTATGATGTGCAAGGGAAGTAACAGAGAAGACAGCCAGCACACTTGCAGTACAGTTTGACGGGGGTTTGAAGGTTCATGGAGGGTGCCAGGACATTACCGCCTATAGGCTCCTGTGTGGTAAATCTGGGCCTGATCATGCTATGCAGCCTTACCCCATGAAGAACAACTTTTTGGTCTAACATTTGTGGAGTGCACAAAATGTAATTTAATGGTACTGTAAACCTGAAAGTATACACATATTACTACTACTTAAATCAGTCTCACTTGAGTCCTGATAGGTTCATGAAGGTGGATGAACATCTGAATCTATGTTTGTTCTACCCCACATCAGAGCAATGCTTTTCAATATTTTCTTTCCTGCTGTAATTATTGGAGCATAAGGCTCCAATAGTTAAACATTAGAAGGGTGAGGAATTGGTTTAAGATTAAAGGGAATATGACGTGAGAGAAAAATGGAGGTTGCCATCTTTCTTTCATTAAAGGGGAATTACAGTTTGGCATAACATAACACACAAACTTTTTTCTATGCTCTTTATTGCCCATGTAGTTGTGGTTTTTACAAAGATGACATTATTTTTGAGCAAAAGCAATTCCCCAGCTCACACAACAGCATTGCTAGTTGCTGTCATTGCATGGGAATAATATATAACTACACTATTTTGTAATAGTTTTTGGTAAAAAAAAAAATAAAGAAGCTCTTCTGTGCCTATGCAGAGCTGTTCAGGTACTGAAGTTTGCAGAAACAAACTCTGCAGTTGAAAAGACCGAACAAACACTAGTTCTTATCACCCCTGTAGCTTTCACTGCTTCTATCCCTTTATCTATCTTCTGTTTTAAGAAGGCAAATCACACCAAGCATTGCTTGTTAGTAGGAGGGCTTTTCAGTCTCCCCCCTATACTTTCCTAGTGGCTTGGGTCACCCTGAGCTGCTTGGCTACTCTGGTGCAGTGGTGCTCATCCGGATTCCGGATATCCGGGAAACCCAGATATCCGACCATTTTTCAGCTATCCAATCTGGATTCCGGATTCTGGATTTCTGTAGAAATCCGGATAGCTATCTGCGGATATTTGGTCGCATAACGCGGATATCCGCGGATATTGTGGATATCCGGATCCGAAATACTGTAACTAAGGAGATAACGTCCTGGAGCCAATCAGAGGGCTCCCAGCAAAAGCCCTAGCAACCAATCACAGAAAGGAACACTGGCCAGTCCACCTGTATAATAAGGAGGGCTGCCATGATGAGACATATCGTCCCTTGCTTGAGAATGCTCACTGAGAGACATGCTCCAGTGCTGCTGGCCTAGCAAGCACTGTACACAGTTATAAACCTAAAGCTGTTCAGTGATTAACCCCTTTACTATCACTACACTATTGTTAAATCGTTAATTAGCTTGATTGATTTCATTGTGTGACAGCCAGAGTGTGTGCTCCAGTGCTGCTGGCCTAGCAAGTGCTGTATACACAGTGATAAGCTGTTCGGTAATTAACCCCTTCACTATCACTGCACTATTGTTATATTGTTAATTAGCTTGATTTCATAGTGTGACAGTCAGAGTGGGTGCTCCAGTGCTGCTGCAGCTGCTATGTGTCTGTGTGTGTGCTGTGCACAGACCAGGCCAGCTGCTGCCTGCTGGCCAGCTATTATTAGCTAGCTACAGTATAGGTCAGGTTAGGGATTAGGGGATAGGATTACTGTGTTATTTTGTAGTTAGTACTGTAGTACTGCAGTCAGTGCTAGTAGTTGTTAGAGTAGTAGTACTACTGTGTTACCTTTCTACAGAATTGCTGTGCTGTGAGCAGTGCCAGTGTGACAGTTAGTGTGCACTAGTGTCTTCTCCTGTGCTGTCTGACTGTCACTCGGCACTTGGCACATGTCACATGGCACTTGGCACATGTCACGTGGCACTTGGCACGTGTCACATGGCACTTGCTTAAGAATGCTCACTGAGAGACATACTCCAGTGCACTGGCCTAGCAATCGCTGTACACAGTTATAAACCTAAAGCTGTTCAGTGATGAACCCCTTCACTATCACTACACTATTGTTTAAGAGGAACTTCAGCCTAAACAAACATACTGTCATTAAGTTACATTAGTTATGTTAATTAAAATAGATAGGTAATATAATCTCTTACCCACCCTGTTTTAAAAGAACAGGCAAAGGTTTGGGATTTCATAAGGGCTGCCATCTTTTTGGTTGAAAGAAGGCGACAGGGAGCATGAGACACAGTTCCAACTGTCCTGTGTCCTGATCACCCCTCCCAGTTGCTAGGCAACATGAACAACAACATAGGAAATCCCATCATACTTTGCACAGCATCAGGGGAAAAAATCCCGGGCAGTTTTCTTTGATGGGGCGGAGCTTAGCTAAACATGCAGCTAAAAATAAGACTTCTATAAGAAAAACAAAGTTCTGATGCTGTGAAACTGTTAAAGAAACACCAAGCCTTTTCAGTGCTGCTGAGTAGATTTTTAGTCTGGAGGTTCACTTTAAATCGTTAATTAACTTGATTGATTTCATTGTGTGACAGTGAGAGTGTGTGCTCCAGTGCTGCTGGCCTAGCAAGCGCTGTACACACAGTGATAAGCTGTTCAGTGATTAACCCCTTCACTATCACTACACTATTGTTAAATTGTTAATTAACTTGATTGATTTCATTGTGTGACAGTCAGAGTGTGTGCTCCAGTGCTGCTGGCCTAGCAAGGGCTGTACACACAGTGATAAGCTGTTCAGTGATTAACCCCTTCACTATTGTTATATTGTTAATTAGCTTGATTTCATAGTGTTACAGTCATAGGGCCTGATTCACAAAGCGGTGCAAACTTTTTCGCGGACTTTTGCGCGCGCAATTTGCCACGATTCGCGCAATTTGCCGCAAATTGCGCGCGCAAAAGTCCGCGATCACGCGAATCGTGGCAAATTGCACGCGCAAAAGTCCGCTAAAAAGTTTGCACCGCTTTGTGAATCAGGCCCATAGTGTGTGCTCCAGTGCTGCTGGCCTAGCAAGGGCTGTACACAGTGATAAAAGGTTCAGTGATAAACCCCTTCACTATCACTACACTATTATTATATTGTTAATTAGCTTGATTTCATAGTGTGACAGTCAGAGTGTGTGCTCCAGTGCTGCTGTAGCTGCTATGTGTCTGTGTGTGTGCTGTGCACAGACCAGGCCAGCTGCTGCATGCTGGCCAGCTATTAGCCTTAGCTAGCTACAGTATAGGTTAGATTAGGGATTAGGGGATAGGATTACTGTGTTATTGTGTAGTTAGTACTGTAGTACTGCAGTCAGTGCTAGTAGTTGTTAGAGTAGTAGTACTACTGTGTTAGCTTTCTACAGAACTGCTGTGTTGTGAGCAGTGCCAGTGTGACAGTTAGTGTGCACTAGTGTCTTCTCCTCTGCTGTCTAACTGTCACTCAGCACTTGGCACGTGTCACGTGGAACTTGGCACGTGTCACGTTGCACTTGGCATGTGGCACTTGGCACGTGTCACGTGGCACTTGGCATGTGTCACGTGGCACTTGGAACATGCCACGTGTCACTTGGCACATGTCACGTGGCACGTGGCACTTGGCACGTGTCACATCACGCGGTACTAATCACGTGGCACTTGGCACGTGTCACGTGGCACTTTTCACGTGACACGTGCCAAGTGACATGTGCTACGTGACACGTGACAAGTGCCATGTGACACGTGCCAAGTGCCACGTGATGAGTGCCGCGTGATGTGACACGTGGCAGTTGGCACGTGTCACATCACGTGGCACTCATCACGTGGCACTTGGCACGTGTCACGTGGCACTTGGCACGTGCCACATGCCAAGTGCCACGTGACACGTGCCAAGCAGTGTTGCTCGGATACCTCATTATCCTATTCGAGTTTGGTCGAATTCGGATAGTAAACTATCCAAATTCACTCGAAGTTCAATATTCGAGTTAATCGAATATCCGAATCGTCCTCGGATATCCGACGTCACTATCCGAGTCTGTATTCGAGTAAAATATTCGAGCTGGCCTTAAATAGCTTTTAAAACTTGTATTGGAGGTCAATGATGCATAAAACCACCCTTTTTATGAAGAAAAACATCAAGTGATTATGTGGTGATGTAGTAGTTATAAAAAAGGTATCAAAAAATTAACTTCATGAAAAGTGTTTGCATGAGAAGGTGTGTCCAAAATGGTTGTTGGAAGTCTTCTTCTTCTTCTTCTCCTTCTCCTTCTCCTTCTCCTTCTTCTTCTCCTTCTCCTTCTTCTTCTTCTTCGTCTTGGTTTTCCTTTCTTTTGTAATATTTTTTTTTACTTCATTTGTGGAAATATGTTATTTTAATAACACCATAGTTATATATTTGTGTTGATGGCATAATAGGTAGGTAGTGGCACATTGCAAGCCACAGCCCCTTTTTCTGTGTACCCTGGCGGTGGTAAAACACAGACATCAGCAGGAGGAGGAAGTAGTTTCAGGCTTGCAGCTATTGTAGTGTGTTAATAGCTGCCGTTAGGAGAGTGGGTGGGCAGGTGGCAGCAGAAAATAGTTCTTCTTCTGTTCTCCCTGGCAGTGGTAGCAGCACACAGACAGCAGAAGCTCAATGCAGCTACAGGAGGAGGAGTAGTGTGTGTCAGACAGTGTGATCTGTGATGTGACTGACATAATAGGCCCTGGTTCCTAGCGGTGGTTCCAGGGCTGTAAATACACAGCATGAGGTTCCAGACAGCGGTCGTGAAGCCCACATTGTGTCCAATACACAATTGGGACAGCACAGTTTTCAACCCGGACACCTCTAAATTAATTACAATTTTTTATTTTATTTTTTTCAAATTAATGCAGGCAGCTATTTTTGAGCGTAATAGCTGTTGGCGCATGGGCAGCAGCACCTTGTAATGTGTTCCCTGGCAGTGGAGACACAGACAACAGGAGGAAATACAGTAGCAAGCAGCGTGAGGAGGTTGAGTGTGTGGCAGACTGGCAGCAGGGAGGAGGGCAGGCAGCAAGAAATAATAGGCCTTGGTTCCTAGCGGTGGTTCCAGGGCCGTAAATACACAGCATGGAGGTTCCAGACAGCGGTCGTGAAGCCCACATTGTGTCCAATACTCAATTGGGACAGCACAGTTTTCAACCCGGACATCTCTAAAATAATTACAATTTTTTTTTTCAAATTAATGCAGGCAGCTCTTTTTGAGCGTAATAGCTGTTGGCGCATGGGCAGCAGCACCTTGTAATGTGTTCCCTGGCAGTGAAGACACAGACAACAGGAAGAAATACAGCAGCAGGCAGCATGAGGAGGTTGAGTGTGTGGCAGACTGGCAGCAGGCAGGAGGGCAGGCAGCGAGACATAATAGGCCCTGGTTCCTAGCGGTGGTTCCAGGGCCATAAATACACAGCATGAGGTTCCAGACAGTGGTCGTGAAGCCCACATTGTGCCCAATACACAATTGGGACAGCACAGTTTTCAACCCGGACACCTCTAAATTAATTACATTTTTTTTTTTCAAATGGATGCAGCTATTTTTGAGCGTAATAGCTGTTGGCGCATGGGCAGCAGCACCTTGTAATGTGTTCCCTGGCATTGGAGACACAGACAGCAGGAAGAAATACAGCAGCAGGCAGCGTGAGGAGGATGAGTGTGTGTGGCAGACTGGCATTTGGCAGCAGGAGGGCAGGCAGCGAGACATAATAGGCCCTGTTTCCTAGCGGTGGTTCCAGGGCCATAAATAAACAGCATGAGGTTCCAGACAGCGGTCGTGAAGCCCACATTGTGTCCAATACACAATTGGGACAGCACAGTTTTCAACCCGGACACCTCTAAAATAATTTAATTTTTTTTTCCAAAATAAATAATGCAGGGCAGGCAGCTATTTTTGAGCATAATAGGTGGTGGCGCATGGGCAGCAGCACCTTGTAATGTGTTCCCTGGCATTGGAGACACAGACAGCAGGAAGAAATACAGCAGCAGGCAGCGTGAGGAGGATGAGTGTGTGTGGCAGACTGGCATTTGGCAGCAGGCAGCAGGAGGGCAGGCAGCGAGACATAATAGGCCCTGGTTCCTAGCGGTGGCACCAGGGCCGTAAATAAACAGCATGAGGTTCCAGACAGCGGTCGTGAAGCCCACATTGTGTCCAATACACAATTGGGACAGCACAGTTTTCAACCCGGACACCTCTAAAATAATTTAAATTTTTTTTTTCCCAAAATAAATAATGCAGGGCAGGCAGCTATTTTTGAGCGTAATAGCTGTTGGCGCATGGGCAGCAGCACCTTGTAATGTGTTCCCTGGCATTGGAGACACAGACAGCAGGAAGAAATACAGCAGCAGGCAGCGTGGGGAGGATGAGTGTGTGTGGCAGACTGGCATTTGGCAGCAGGAGGGCAGGCAGCGAGACATAATAGGCCCTGGTTCCTAGCGGTGGTTCCAGGGCCGTAAATAAACAGCATGAGGTTCCAGACAGCGGTCGTGAAGCCCACATTGTGTCCAATACACAATTGGGACAGCACAGTTTTCAACCCGGACACCTCTAAAATAATTTAATTTTTTTTTTTTCCAAAATAAATAATGCAGGACAGGCAGCTATTTTTGAGCATAATAGGTGGTGGCGCATGGGCAGCAGCACCTTGTAATGTGTTTCCTGGCATTGGAGACACAGACAGCAGGAAGAAATACAGCAGCAGCAGGTGTAATGTGTGTGCGCCACTTCATGTCCCCCTCTCGCCGACAACAGGGGTCAGGAATTCGCCTTTCACCCAAGCCTGGTTCATTTTGAGAAACGTCAGTCTGTCCACAGACTTGTGAGACAGACGAGATCGCTTCTCAGTGACGACTCCAACGGCTGCACTAAAGCAACGCTCTGACAGTACGCTGGAAGGGGGGCAGGAGAGCAGTTCCAGGGCATACTGCGCAAGCTCGCTCCAGATCGGCAGGTGCTTGACCCAATACTCCATGGGATCAACAGGGGCCATGCTGTCAAGCCCGCTGAAGGACCCCATGTAGTCAGCCACCATGCGGGTCAAGCGCTGCCTGTGACTGGAGAAGGATGCTGCTGCAGGCACCTCCTCTCTAGTCCTTGGCAGCTCTACACTCATGTAGAGCTCTTGGGTCAGAGACAGCAGGTTTGTGGTGCACGTGCGCTTGCTGCTGGTGGATGCAGACACCTGCTGCTGCCTCTGTGCTGGCTGGACAGTGGGGGTGGATGTCTGAGGGAAGGCTTCCTCCAAGCGCTCAACAAGGGACAGCTGCAAATCCCTCATTTGTTGCGCACGGTCTCCTCCTGCAGGCAGGAACTGGCTGAGCTTCCCCTTCAGATGTGGGTCCAGCATCATGCAGATCCAGATGTCCTCCCTCTGCTTCATCTGGATCACCCTTGGGTCCTTGTGCAGGCACCTCAGCATGTGCGCTGCCATTGGGAAGAGTCTGGCCACGTCTGTTGGCACATCATCGGCAGCCCCAGAGCTGACAGTGCTGTCCTCTTCCTCTGCCTCCTCCACCTCATCCTCTCTCCACCCCCGCATCACTCCAGCTGCGCTCTGCTGCTCCCCCTCATCAGCAGCAAGGTCAGGGACCTCCACCAACTCCAAGCCCTTCCTGCAGCTCCTGCTGGTCCAAGGCTGCCGCTCCCTCTTCCACCAGTGCATACAGGGCCCTGTCCAGCACACACACCAAGGGTACCCACTCGCACACCATTGCATGGTCCCTGCTTACCATGTTGGTGGCCTGCAGGAAGGGTGCCAGGACTGAGCACACCTGCTGCATGTGCCCCCAGTCCTCTGTGGAGATGATGGACGGGAGGTTGGTGGCGGCACGCCCAGTTGCAGTGATGGAGGCAACTGTTGCTCATGCAAGGTATTGGCTGTCAGCCTGCCTTTGTTCAACCAGACGCTCCAACATTGCCAGGGTGGAGTTACAGCGAGTTGGAACATCGATCATGAGCCGGTGCTGTGGCAGGTGCAGCTCCTTCTGCACCTCTTCCAGGCTCGCTACGGCTGCAGGCGAGAGCCAGAAATGACGCACAACCTTCCTTGCCGCCTCAAGGAGTCGGTCCATCCCCTGGTAGGTCCATAGGAACTTTTGGACTACCAGGTTCAGGACGTGCACCAGGCAGGGGATGTGGGTCAGGTCTCCCCTGCTGATTGCAGCAACCAGGTTTGCCCCATTGTTGGACACCACCTCTCTGACTCTGAGGCCTCTGGGGGTCAGCCAATTCCTCTCCTGCTCTCGGAGTTTGGCCAGGACATGGTTCGCCGTCAGTTTGGTCTTCCCCAGGCTGACCAATTCCGGCAGCGCTTGGCAGTGGCGGGGCTTCACGCTGCTGCTGAGGCGGGGGAGTTGGGCTGGTGTGCCGGAGGATGGAAGCGGATCAGAGGAACCTGCTGCAATTCCGCTGACCCTGCATGGTGGCACCACCCACTGCGTTGTTGGTGCTGCTGCTCTGACGGTGCCCGATGCTGCTCCCCCATCCTCACCCCCTTCCACCAAGCTGACCCAATGCACGGTGAAGGACAGATAGCGGCCTGTCCCAAACCGGTTGCTCCACGAGTCCATGGTGACGTGAACCCGTTGACCCACCGCATGCTCCAGCCCTCTCCCGACATTGGCCATCACAAAGCGGTGAAGTGCAGGGATGGCCGTGCGTGCGAAAAAATGTCAGCTGGGGATTGGCCAATCGGGGGCTGCACACATCAGGAGCACACGCATGTCGCTCCCCTCCTGCACAAGGGAATAAGGCAGGAGTTGGGGACACATGGCCCGTGCCAGCAAGCCATTCAGCTGACGCACGCGACGGCTGCTGGGAGGCAGAACCCTGACCACCCCCTGGAAGGTGTCGCTGAGCAGGGTCTGGCAACGCCTTTTGCTGGCACAGGAATCACTGGAGGGAGCAGAGGAGGCCACTGAGGACTGGCTGCCAGAACAGGCCTCAGTGTCGGCGGCAGGAGTTGCAGAGGGAGGAGGAGCAGTGCGTTGCTGACGCACTCCTGCTGGTGCTGCTGGAGGAGATGGAGGAGGGCGGGTGGCTGCTGCCGACGGCTTCGCAGTGGTGGCGGGTCTGCCACTGCTACTGCCAGCTTCCTTCAACTTCACGAACTCCTCATGCTCATGAAAGTGTTTCCCTGCAAGATGGTTGACCAGAGAGGTGGTGCCAAACGCAGAGGGCTCCTTCCCTCTGCTGAGCTGCTTGCGGCACTGGTTGCAGGAGGCATACTTGCACTCCACATATGGCAGGGTGAAAAAATTCCATATTGGGGAGGTGAAGTTGCCCCTTCGGCTGGAAGGTGCTGCTGCCGCTGGTCTCCCTGTGGTGGTTGGGGGGGTTCTTGGTGCGGCTGGTGGTGGCACTGGCAGAACTCGTCTCTGGATCAGCACGCTGTGTGGCCTGCATACCACGCCCACTTGTGATCCTGCCCATGCCTGCGATGCTGATCCTTCTTGCAAGGCCCACAGACGCATCCTCCTCCTCCTCCTCCTCAGAGCTGATGACATCCCCACTCCCAGGACCTGGCACCCAGTCTCTGTCCTTCACCCTGTCATCATCATCCTCCCCCTCCGCAAACATGTCATGCTGGGATCCCACAAACTCCCCTTCTGCATGCATGGGCGGATGGACAGTCACCACTGTCTGACTGTCCAAAGCATCATCCCCCAAAGTACCCATGAGCATTCCTTTCTCCTCCAATTCTGCCGCAACAGCATTCCATAACCCCACTGCGCTTGGGGATAAGAAGGCGCTGAGTGACAGGGTGCTGGTGTCGCCCGCTGGGTCTGGAGAACTGCACTCCTCCTCCCCAGGCAGTTCTGGTAGGCTGCTGCTGCTCTTGCAAACAGGAGTGGTGGCGGGGGTGGAGGACTCGGTTCCAGAGCTAATGGTGGCCTGCTCATCCACCATCAGTTCCACCACAGAGTCTGCGTCCTTCTCCTCAATAGGACGGCTACGACCTGGCGGTGGGAGGAACATCTGCACCACACGCTGCTGCTGCTGTGTCTCTGCAGCGTGACTCCCAGCTGTTGGGCGGCCAAGGCGTCCACGGCCAGTGGCTAATGGCGGAATAGCCACTGGTGCAGACGCAGAACTGCGCATGGTGGTGCTGGCGTGGCTGCCACGCCCACAACCTCCTCTCTTGGCGATGCCCTTGCTGCTCTTGCTGCCCCTGCCCAAACCGCGGCTGCCAGTGCCAGACATCGTATATTTTTAATATTATACAAATGAAAAAAAAACCTTATGTATGTAAAGGCGGGTGGGACAAGTGGGGTACATTAACGGGGTGGGACTGGTGGTGGTGGGTGTGAGAGGTGACGGACAGGTGTACTCTACAGCAGAGATCGGTGTAGCGCTAACGAGAGAGTGCGCAGTGCCTACACAAAGACCCTAGCTGACGCTGACTGACGGTGTCCCTATACACAGACTACAGTACAAGTCTGCAAATACACAATAGAAGTAATAGAAACAATAGGACGGGTGTAGCACTAACGAGAGGGTGCGGACAGCGCAGACGTGCACTGCGCACACAAAGACCCTAGCTGACGCTGATTGACGGTGTCCCTATACACAGACTACAGTACAAGTCTGCAAATACACAATAGAAGTAATAGAAACAATAGGACGGGTGTAGCACTAACGAGAGGGTGCGGACAGCGCAGACGTGCACTGCGCACACAAAGACCCTAGCTGACGCTGACTGACGGTGTCCCTATACACAGACTACAGTACAAGTCTGCAAATACACAATAGAAGTAATAGAAACAATAGGACGGGTGTAGCACTAACGAGAGGGTGCGGACAGCGCAGACGTGCACTGCGCACACAAAGACCCTAGCTGACGCTGACTGACGGTGTCCCTATACACAGACTACAGTACAAGTCAGCAAATACACAATAGAAGTAATAGAAAAAAAATAGGACGGGTGTAGCACTAACGAGAAGGTGCGGACAGCGCAGATGTACACTGCGCACACAAAGACCCTAGGTAACGGACGGTCCCTAAATACAGACTAGAGTACACTACAGTACTACTAACTAAACAATAGAAGAATCTAGCTAAATAATAGAACAGGTGTGAATAGATTACAGAGAGCAGATACAGAACAGGTATAGCAGTAAAGCTGGGCCTTGCTAACTACAAAATAGTACAAATCTATCTAACACAGACGTATTAGTACAGTAGAGTAGGACAGGTGAGAGCACAGGTAACTAGAGACTAGAGCACAGAGCAGGGCAGGCTGCCTTGCCTAGGCACAGGGCCTAGCTGCTGGCTGCAGCTGCAGCAGTGACAGTCTCCCTCCCTAGTCCCTAATAACACAAACTAAACTGCCTAAAATACAATCTATCTACAATACACAGCAATACAGTTGAAGATCAAGTGTTGGAGTGTAAAAACGCTTGGTTTAGAACAATATAAATGCACTTGCACACAGACCAAACACACTGGAGCAGTCTCTCAGTACAGTTAGTCAGTAAGTCGCAAGCAGGACGAGTGAGGCAAGACGGCGTCTTCTATTTATAGAGAGGGGCTTGGCCAGGCTCCCCCTCTGTGATTGGCTGCCGTCAGAGGGCTGGGAGCCCTCTGATTCGCTTGTGAGGACTCGAGGTGACGTCAGACGTGACGCTATCCGAGCTCGTGACGGTATCCGAGCTCGGATAGCTAGGATATCTCCGGATAGCTGCTTGCTATCCGAGTGCGCTCGGATAGCACAGCCCAGATAGCTAATACTATTCGAGTTCGGTATTTGAGCTTGAATAGTGAAAAAAGAGCTAGGATAAACGAGTACCTCGGATATCCTAGCTCAGATGAGCACCACTGGTGCCAAGTGACATGTGCTATGTGACACGTGACAAGTGCCATGTAACATGTGCCAAGTGCCACGTGACACATGCCAAGTGCCACGAGACACGAGCCATGTGACACGAGCGAAGTGCCATGTGACACGTGCCAAGTGCCACGTGACACGTGCCAAGTGTGGCACTTGACACGTGTCACGTGGCACGTGGTGTGTGGCACTAGGCACGTGGTGTGTGGCACTTGGCACGTGTCATGTGGCACTTGGCACGTGTCACGTGGCACGTGGCGTGACACGTGCCAAGTGACACGTGACACGAGCGAAGTGCCAAGTGACACGTGCTAAGTCACATCATCAATTAGTGTTCCCCTTTAAAAAATAATGATGCTACATGCCTCATTTACCCTAAAAAAAAGTGTTTAAAGCAATTTAAAGGCCACTTGTAGTTTTTCTATCCGGATATCCGAATTTGCCCGGATATCCCGGATACCTGGGGTAGGATATCCGATTCGGATCGGATACCCAAAAGTTCAAATTCGGATATCTGGATCTGGATATCTGGGTATCCAGATCCGGGTCAATCCGGATTTTGAAAAGGGGTACTACTCTGTTGTACTGGTCCAAGCCCTATCCCATAGAGCCATATAAATCCCCGCCATGTGCTGAGGCAGACCAAAAGTCAGAAACAGGATGTCTACATGTTGGGCTGATGTGAATCTATAATTTAAAACTAGAGGCATGCTACATACCAGTGTTTCTGGATGCAAGCCTGGTTATAGGCTTGCTTCCTCTGCAGTCTCTTCATCGCTTGAGTCCTCTTCATCCATTGCGCCCTCCTCTTTCCCTGTGCACCCCAAGCTCCCCAGTGCCTCTTCTACTATGCAGGTACAACAGTGTCATGCTGTGTTGCGGATGTTGTGCCTAGAAGCAAAAAGCCACATCAGACCTGCACTGCTGTTCACTCTACAGACACAGGCTGATGAGTGGTTGCAGGGCCGGTTCTGGACTTTTTGCTGCTTGTTGAAAACCATGTGAAGACACAAATTTGTTGAAAGCGTCCCACTGTTCAAGAGGATTGTTGCCTGCAACTTTGTAAAATCAGATGATTTTTATGTGCTTATAAACATACAGTACATATTCCGCTTTAATTGAAACTGTCTTAACACTCTGTATATAGCTTTTAAGCTAGTTTCGCAGTGGGGTGTTGTATTGAGTAACCCTGTAGAAACAGGATCGCAAATTTGCAATGTAGTGGAAAAGTCACATCATAAAGGATAAAAGAAAGCAATAGAGAATAGGCTGTAGCTGCAATGTACACTGAGGGCTTGAAGTGTACCTGAGACGGGTGGGGGGAAAACTCATACATACCTGGGGCAGCCTCCAGACCCCTTCAGACCTTTGGCTCCCTCGTTGTCCTCCCAAGCCGCCTCAATCCACCACTAGGGTCCTCTAAAGTTTCTCCAATTGGGGCCAGTTAGGGCATGCCCAGTTTGGCTGCCCGTTCACCGCCATCCTGCTCGCCAGGAGCGTTCTGCTCTGGGCAGTAGTACTGCGCAGGTGCACTACCCTCCTGGCGATGTGAGCATCATGGTGGTGTGCATACGCAGTACGACCAGACCAGAGAAACAGCAGATCAAGGAAGCCCAGGAGAATGGTGAGGGAGCCAATGATCTGAAGGGGTCTGGAGGAAGCCCCAGGCATGTATGAATGTTTCCCCCACTGCCATCTCAGGTAAGGTTCACTTTAACAGTTTCAATTTTCACCCCTTCTGCTTCTGCTTGGATCCCCTGTGTGATCATCAGTCATGTTACCAGTGACTAGGCACATGCTCCACACTCCACAGAAAGCTCTGTTCAACACATGCACACTGTGGGATCAATCATGTCACCAGTGACACCTCCCTCCCCCCCCCCCACCCACACACGTGTCACCTCTGCCACTGCAGACTACTTGCCTGGGGGCATAGGTAAGCCTCTCGCTCCAGTCCCGCCTCATCTCATCCATCTCATCCTGGCTCCAGCCAGGCCAGCTCAATCCATCCACCACCACACTAGCTATGATTATCCCTGATGCCTGCATGCAAGAGTGGACAGGCAGCAGACAGTGCACACATAGGATGCCAGGAAAGGACAGCAGACTCACTCACCATCCTTCCTGGTGGGGAGCAGTGGCTTACCATCCATCCTGGCCCTGGTGGGGGCAGCGGCTCATCATTACTGCCTCAGTGTGAGAAAACGTGGAAAAGCCACCGCGGGTGCTCAGAGCAAGGCGGCTGATTCCGCATCTTAACGCGGCAGTTTGCACGCATAAGCCTACATCTGTCAGTATGGCTGAACGCGGAGAAACCGCTGCATGCTCTGATAGCGGTGCGGCTGGTTCCGCGTCCAGCACAGTGGATGCATTACAACACATGTCTGGTGTGGCTGGGACTGATAGTCCACACAGGTTCAGAAGGACGCGCGCGCGCTCTGAGAGGCAGAGCTTTTATGACAGCTAGAAGGGTGTCAGCTGACCAAGCCGATCAGCTGATAATTCTATCAGTTCATTGGTCCAGCACTTAGGGGAGGCGCTGGAGAGCGCTTTAGTATATATACTGGATGCTGGTCATTTCTCTGGTGTCTGCCGTTGCGATCACTACGTGGTAGCACTCAGACCTTTTTGTCAGTATCTGTGTTATTATTCAGACTAGATTCCAGGGTGTTGATGACTACGGAGCTCACACCCAAGACTAGGATTACTGTGTATTATCTGTGTTATCAGTCAGACTAGTTCCAGGGTATTGATGACTACGGAGCTCACACCCAAGACTAGGAATTAGCTTTACCATCCTGTTATACTTCAGACTAGTTCCAGGGTGTTGATGATCAAGGAGCTCACACCTAAAGACTAGACATTGTTGATTATTTGTTATGACCTTCTGCTTTCCTGACCTCTCTTCTGATCTCTGATTTGGTACTTCGCTATATCTGATACTCCGTTGCCAAACCTTGCTTGCCTTAGGATTCCGAATCTGTCTCCTTCCTCTGTATCTAATCTGTCTGTCTGTTGCCGACCTGGCTTGTCTGACCTCGAGAACTATCTCCTCTGTTTAGAGATAGTTCACAGATCTGTCAGTGACACTCCACCATTGGTGTCACTCACACTCTGGTCCTTTCCATTCTCAGCCTGACTCCTCCCCTTGGGGAGCCTCAGGCTTTTGGAAGGAGCCTGTTCTTTGGGCAGTATTTCTACTGCCTTGCACCCTCTATACGAGTGCTCTCCTCAAAGTATTACTGTTGCACCAAACACTCAGGTGTCCAGAGGTTAGAGATATATCTGATTATCGGTGATACTGCAGATCATCGATAATTGGGTATATATCTGTATTCTCGGTGATACTGTAGATCACCGATAATCAGATTCTCTCTGTGTTACACCGATCGTTACAGAACGGCAGACCAAACCCAAATGGACGCACTGTATAGCCGTGTTGAAGTACTGACCACCGCGGTAAGCCAACTTTCCGCTGCAGTTTTGAACCAACAGACCCAGATATGTCAGATATTTGGGGCTATTCAGGAACTTCAATCAGTGCGATCTCCTCTTAGCACAGACATACGTATGCCTGTACCTGAAAAATTTTCCGGTCACAGATCTGACTTCCGAAATTTTAGGAGTAGAGTGTTATCATACTTTGAGTTGAGACCTAATTCTTCAGGAACTATGGCCCAAAGGGTTACATTTATTAAAACTTTGTTATCAGGTGATTCTCAGACCTGGGCGTACAGTCTGCCTGATGGAGACTTGGCCCTAACCTCTGTAGAGGAATTTTTTTAAGTCATGGCTATAATTTACGATGATCCAGACATTGCCTCGACTTCTGAGCGGAAGCTCAAATGGTTACGTCAAGGCAAGAGTCCGGTGGAAGATTATGCTGCTAAATTTAGGAAGTGGTCAGTATCAGCCAAGTGGGACACCTTTGCCCTTTTAGATTGTTTTTTATCAGGGTTGTCAGATGAGGTTTCCGATCTTATGTTAAGTCAGCCTGAACCTAAGTCCATCGATGAGGCCATTTCATCGACCATCAGGATAGATCGCCGGCTGCGCTATCAGAGGCAGACCCGGGGTAGTAGCCATGTGAGAATGGTATCCCACGCTGCGGCCCTTGTGACTCCACCTCCTTCCGTCTCGCCTCCACCTGAGCCAATGCAGATTGGTCAGTCAAAGTTGTCTCAGGTGGAGCGGAGACGCAGGATATTAGAGCAGATTTGTCTTTATTGTGCAGAGGGAGGTCATGGAATACAGAATTGCCCTAAGAAATCGGGAAACGCTGCTGCCTTAGGTGTAGTTGGGGGTAGTACCCTAGGCGTGCAATTTTTACCCCTAGATGATAAACGTTTGCTTCTTCCTTGTACTATTTCGTGGGAGGATAAGTCTGAGGTCACTGAAGCCTTCATTGACTCAGGCTCAGCGGCTAATTTTATGGATTACGAATTTGCAAAAAAATTGGGTATTCCGCTCACCCCGGTAAAACCACCGATTCAAGTTACGGCAGTGGATGACTCCCCTCTGCAGGGTAACAGTCCTCTGTCACAGACTCCAGAGGTGGGAGTCACTATAGGGGTGCTGCATAGGGAGAATTTGTTTTTTGTTGTATTACACATGACAACCTCCACGATCATTCTTGGCATGCCTTGGTTACAACTTCACTCCCCTCAGATTAATTGGGCCACTGGTCAGCTAACAAGCTGGTCGTCCCATTGCTTTCATCATTGTTTAGCGAAGGTAACCTTGGGCCAGACCAAGATTCACATGGAGGGAGTGCCGGATCAGTATTCTTATTTTTCAGACGTGTTTTGTCCTAAATCAGCCGATAAACTTCCTCCACATCGCCCTTTCGATTGTCCCATTGATCTCCGGTCTGGTTGTATGCCCCCTAGAGGTCATCTCTACAATTTGTCTGGGCCGGAAAAGTTGGCCATGCAGGAGTACATCCGTGAAAATTTAGCTAAAGGGTTCATTCGCCCTTCCCGGTCACCTGCTGGAGCAGGTTTCTTTTTTGTAAAGAAAAAAGATGGAGGCCTATGGCCATGCATTGATTATCGGGGTCTGGATAAAATCACAGTAAAGAATCGCTATCCTTTACCTTTGATAGACGATTTATTTACTCAGATCACCAATGCTAAGATTTTCTCAAAATTGGATTTGCGGGGTGCATACAACCTGGTGCGAATCAGAGAGGGCGATGAGTGGAAGACGGCCTTTAACACACCCGATGGGTTTTACGAGTACCTGGTGATGCCCTTCGGGTTGTGTAACGCTCCGGCCATCTTTCAGGAACTCATTAATGAGGTGTTCAGGGAGGTTTTGGGTAAATTTGTCCTGGTATATCTGGATGATATACTAATCTTCTCAGATAACCTCTCAGAGCACAGGGCTCATGTCAGATTTGTGCTGCACAAGCTAAGACAGAACATGCTTTATGCTAAATTGGAGAAATGCATTTTTGAGGTAACATCTGTCGCCTTTCTAGGGTACATAATTTCTACCTCGGGCCTTTCTATGGACCCTGCCAAAGTCTCTGCTGTCCTGGAGTGGCCTCAGCCAGTGGGACTGAAGGCTATCCAGAGGTTCTTAGGGTTCGCAAATTACTATAGAAGGTTCATAAAGGGGTACTCCACAGTCATTGCATCCCTCACCAGTCTAACAAAGAAAGGGGAAGATACCAACCACTGGTCCCCTGAAGCTTTGGCTGCTTTCTCCACTCTGAAAGAACTGTTTTGTTCTGCACCCATTTTGAGACACGTTGACACATCCTATCCCTTTATCGTAGAGGTGGATGCCTCAGAGGTCAGGGTGGGGGCTGTGCTGTCTCAGCGTTCTGGGTTGCAGGGAAGATTACACCCATGTGCCTATTTTTCTCGTAGGTTTTCACCAGCAGAGAAAAACTACGATATAGGCAACAGGGAGCTCCTAGCCATTAAATTGGCCTTTGAAGAATGGCGTCATTGGCTAGAAGGAGCAGAACATATGATTACAGTTTACACTGATCACAAAAATTTGGAAAACATTGAGGGAGCTAAGAGATTGAGTCCCCGTCAGGCTCGATGGTCACTGTTTTTCTCGAGATTCAGATTTGTAATTACGTATACTCCAGGTAGTAAAAACATTAAAGCAGATGCTTTATCCAGATGCTTTGAACCAGAGACAGCACAGCCCTCAGACCCAGAGACTATTATCCCACAGAAAGTGGTATTAGCAGCCACAGAGACCTGGAAGAACTGGATGGAGACTTTAAGTCCCTTCCAGCAGGATGTTCCTGAGGGAAAGCCTGAAGGGGTCATGTTTGTACCATTGCCGTTTCGTCTCCAGATATTGCAGATGTTCCACTCCCACAAAAATGCTGGACATCCTGGGGCCGCCAGAACACAGGACCTTGTTGCTAGGTGTGCTTGGTGGCCTTCATTGGCAACTGACTGCAAGGAGTATGTGAGAGAATGTGCAGTGTGTGCAAAAAGCAAATCCTCCCATCTTGCACCTGTGAGAACATTGCAGCCTTTGCCCACCCCGAGTGAACCATGGACCCACTTGTCCATGGATTTTGTGGGTGAGCTCCCGAGGTCTGAAGGCATGTCGGTCATTTGGGTGGTAGTCGACAGATTCAGTAAAATGGCCCATTTCGTGCCCCTGAAAGGACTCCCCTCGGCCCAGGAGTTGGCCGATCTTTTCATCATGCACATTTTCCGGCTACATGGCATCTCGGAAAATATAGTGTCAGATCGGGGAGTCCAGTTTGTTTCTAAATTTTGGAGGGCATTTTGTCATCAATTGGGCATGGAACTGTCGTTTTCGTCGGGCTACCACCCACAGACCAATGGTCAGACCGAAAGAATTAATCAGTCACTGGAACAGTTTCTAAGGTGTTATGTTGCGGATGCGCAAAATGATTGGGTCAAGTTCTTGCCGTTTGTAGAATTTGCACACAATAATTTAAAGAGCTCTTCCTCTGGATTCTCTCCATTTCAGGTGGTAACTGGAAAGTTGCCTAAGTTCTTCCCACTGCCAGTAGCTTCCACTCCGTTTCCAGCTTTGGAGGCTTGGCAAAAGTCATTTAAGAACATTTGGGGGATCGTGAAAAAGAATCTAGAGAAGGCCTTTCAGAGTCAGAAAGGTCAAGCTGACAAGAAACGTTCCATAGAGTGGAAGTTCCGGCCAGGAGACTTGGTCTGGGTGTCCACTCGTCATTTGACTTTAAAACAGCCTTCGCCCAAGTTAGGACCCAGATTTGTGGGCCCTTTCCCAGTAACCAGGAAAATCAACAATGTTACTTATGCCATTGATCTTCCTGCCAGCATGCGTGGTGTAAGATCGTTCCATGTATCCCTGCTTAAGCCAGCAGTGCATGTAGGTTCCACTCCTCCTCCACCTGTGATGGTGGATGACCAACCTGAGTATGAAGTGGAAAAGATTTTAGACTCACGTATTGTACAGAACTCAGTACAGTATTTAGTTCACTGGAAGGGTTATGGTATTGAGGAAAGAACATGGGTACCTGATTGCCGCATGCATGCGGATGAATTAAAGAAGGAGTTCCACGCCCTACATCCTAAGAAGCCGGGTAGGAGCTGTCCGGAGTCCACTCCTCGGGGGGGGGGGGGGGGGGGGTACTGTGAGAAAACACGGAAAAGCCGCCACGGGTGTTCAGAGCAAGGCGGCTGATACGTCTAACGCGTCAGTTTGCACGCATAAGCCTACATCTGTCAGTATGGCTGAACGCGGAGAAACCGCCGCATGCTCTGATAGCGGTGCGGCTGGTTCCGCGTCCAGCACAGCGGATGCATTACAACACATGTCTGGTGTGGCTGGGACTGATAGTCCACACAGGTTCAGAAGGACACGCGCGCGTGCTGAGAGGCAGAGCTTTTATGACAGCCAGAAGGGTGTCAGCTGACCAAGCCGGTCAGCTGACAATTCTATCAGTTTATTGGTCCAGCACTTAGGGGAGGCGCTGGAGAGCGCTTTGGTATATATACTGGATGCTGGTCATTTCTCTGGTGTCTGCTGTTGCGATCACTACGTGGTAGCACTCAGACCTTTTTGTCAGTATCTGTGTTATTATTCAGACTAGATTCCAGGGTGTTGATGACTACGGAGCTCACACCCAAGACTAGGATTACTGTGTATTATCTGTGTTATCAGTCAGACTAGTTCCAGGGTGTTGATGACTACGGAGCTCACACCCAAGACTAGGAATTAGCTTTACCATCCTGTTATACTTCAGACTAGTTCCAGGGTGTTGATGATCAAGGAGCTCACACCTAAAGACTAGACATTGTTGATTATTTGTTATGACCTTCTGCTTTCCTGACCTCTCTTCTGATCTCTGATTTGGTACTTCGCTATATCTGATACTCCGTTGCCAAACCTTGCTTGCCTTAGGATTCCGAATCTGTCTCCTTCCTCTGTATCTAATCTGTCTGTCTGTTGCCGACCTGGCTTGTCTGACCTCGAGAACTATCTCCTCTGTTTAGAGATAGTTCACAGATCTGTCAGTGACACTCCACCATTGGTGTCACTCACACTCTGGTCCTTCCCATTCTCAGCCTGACTCCTCCCCTTGGGGAACCTCAGGCTTTTGGAAGGAGCCTGTTCTTTGGGCAGTATCTCTACTGCCTTGCACCCTCTATACGGGTGCTCTCCTCAAAGTATTACTGTTGCACCAAACACTCATATTACTTAGGTGTCCAGAGGTTAGAGATATATCTGATTATCGGTGATACTGCAGATCATCGATAATCGGGTATATATCTGTATTCTCGGTGATACTGCAGATCACCGATAATCAGATCCTCTCTGTGTTACACCGATCGTTACACTCAGCCTGTGTGAGTGTCGGGTGATAGGCTGTGCGGGCGGCAGGCGGCATAGCTCTTCTGGTCACTTCCAGATTCTGCCTCCGCCAGCCATCATGATGTGGGGAAGCCGGTAGCCTGGGTGGTGGGCAGGGGCTAGGGGGTGTCAATTCAGCCTGGTGATGTCCAGACGATCAGCAGTAAAGTGGGGGGCAGCAGGCCAGGCGCACTCACTTACTGTTTCTGCCTGGTGAAGCCCCCTCCCCCACCTGAGGAAGCTGCATCACTTCAATTCATGGGCGGCCCGGGGCTGAGTGGCTGACTCCACAATGTTAGGATAGTCTGTGACAATGGTACCAATCTGGAGTCTGCACTGAAAATGGGCAATTTTGACTCATGTGCCTTGCAGGAGCTTTATGACAAATCTTGGGGCCCACCAGCAAAACTTTGATTGGGCCCCAATATGTTCACACCCTTTCCCTAGCTTATCCTTGGTGGCCCTCACAGCCTTGGAGCCCATTTTGCAAGGATCATATGATTATCATATGATATCATATCATCACACACATCACAAGTCTAGCCATAATAACACTAGATCTGAATTTTAGGATGGACCCCTATATCAGAGGGAGTGAAGAAGTAGTTGATCCCCCTTACAGCTCTTGGCCCCCCTGCAGTTTCAGGGGCTGCTCCACTGTAGTTACGCCCCTGGTTCCTTGCATGGCACATGTATTAATTCTAAGTGTGCAACGTTTCGTGGACAAGTACCCTGGATTCCAAGATGTCCTGAAGCAGGCCAGGAAAGTGGTTGCTTATTCCTGACTATGGCTGACAGCCATGGCTCACATTTCTGACATTAAGCAGCAATACAAAATGCCTGTGAGACACCTTGTTTGTGACAGAGTCACCAGATGGAATTTGACGCTGCTTATGTTGCATTGGCTGTACCAGCAGCAATGTGCAGTGAATAGTACCTGTGTGCACTGACTAGTAGGACAGTATCTGGGAAAATGCGTTATTTTTACCCATCATACGCGATGGCTGCAGACTGATGTGTCCTTTCGAGGCGACCCTTGGCGCATGCCACTTACTCCAGGTCTCAAGCTGCCCTGTCCAGAGGCACAGCAATCCTGCACTATCCGCCACCACCCGGCAGTATGTTGTGTGCTCCTATTTCAATTTGCTTTACTTAAAAAGAAAAAAATAATCATATTATTACCCTGGTGCATGCCACTTACTTCTGGCCTCTGTCTCATACAGAGGCTGAAATTCAAATATTTATTCAGCAAGTAATTTCCCAATTTTTATGGCTTAGTTCCATACAGAGTCTGAAATTCACACCTTTTTATAAGAAATTGTGGTTGCAGAGATACCCTTAAGGTTTTAGTTTATCTGCTATTAAAGTCAATAGGGCTCACTGTGAATTTCCAGTTTTCAAATTTTTGCAGTAAAATTTGCGAATACGAAATTGCGTTGATCGGCTATCCTTACTTTCTGATCACTGTGATTGGTTCATAGTGATCAGGGAGCCAATGAACTCGGCTTCTGACGAGGTACAGAGTTGTCTTTAGACTGCTGAGTTTTGTGCCAGAGGATATGCAGGATCGTGTGCCGTGCACGGGATTGAGTGGTGTTAAAACTTCCCCACAACAGGCTTAGGCATCCACAAGTGCAGCATAGTTTTAACTAGTGGCAGCCCCAAAGTGGCTAAACCATTTGTGGCACTCACTTTTTATTGTAGAGTTATGCCCTGCTTAATTTACTCAAACAGGCCCCAAAAAGCCCAACATTATTTCAAACTAATACTACTAATTCCATATTTGTAAGATCTAGTACGCAGATATTCATTCACCTTAGGTGAACGTAAAATATCTGTATGCTTATTAAATATGCATTATTTTATGCACTCTCTGGATGTTTAGCAGCTGGGTCTGGTGATGATGACCCTTCGGAAAGTGCTGACTGGTCAGCAAAGCTTTCAGATAAAGTTGCCGTCAATGCTGTTTTCACATCTTAGATGATGATCCTATTGTTCCACAAAGAAAATGTTTCTAAGAGTTAATACATCTATATCACTCTATACATTTGTACAGAGTGAGAAAGCAATAGTTGATGAAATATGAATGCAAGGATCAATGAAGTGTGCTACTATTTTGATTTCATACTTTATTACTGTAAAAGAGTCTACACAAATGGTTCTCAGACATTGGTCCAGGGACTACTGGTGGGCCATGAGCATGTGCCAGGTGGTTCCAAGCAGCAAGAATTGCAGCATTACAGAAAGCTTTTTTTATGACAGTAGTGGAACAGGTAACTTTTTATTTATTAAATGGATGCTTTTGGGGGAGGAGGGGAGAGGAAATTTAGCACTGACATTTCCACTGGCTTCTCTTTTTGAACAAGTATATAGGCCAAGAGTGTTATATAGAGCTTTTCTAGTCATACCTTAAAGGAAACCAGAGACAGGACACTACAAAGATTTTTTACTTACCTGGGGCTCTCTCCTGCCCATAAGCA